>NW_024395824.1:20091435-20387297 GCF_016617805.1 Bactrocera tryoni | reverse complement strand
GAAGACAAGTAAGGAAGGGCTAAGTTCGGGTGTCACCGAACATTTTATACTCTCGCATGGTAAAGTGATAATCGAGATTTCATAATACGTCATTTACATATTTTTCAAATACCGTATTTTTGTAAAGTTTTATTCCGCTATCATCATTGGTTCCTAATGTTTTATATATTATATACAGAAGGCATCAGATGGAATTCAAAATAGCGTTATATTGGAAGAAGGCGTGGTTGTGAACCGATTTCACCCATATTTCGTACATGTCATCAGGGTGTTAAGAAAATATTATATACCGAATTTCATTGAAATCGGTCTAGTAGTTCCTGAGATATGGTTTTTGGTCCATAAGTGGGCGGCGCCACGCCCATTTTCAATTTTTAAAAAAAGCCTGGGTGCAGCTTCCTTCTGCCACTTCTTCCGTAAAATTTAGTGTTTCTGACGTTTTTTGTTAGTCGGTTAACGCACTTTTAGTGATTTTCAACATAACCTTTGTATGGGAGGTGGGCGTGGTTATTATCCGATTTCTTCCATTTTTGAACTGGATATGGAAATACTTGAAGAAAACGACTTTGTAGACTTTGGTTGACATAGCTATAGTAGTTTCCGAGATATGTACAAAAAACTTAGTAGGGGGCAGGGCCACGCCCACTTTTCCAAAACAATTGCGTCCAAATATGGCCCTCCCTAATGCGATCCTTTGTGCCAAATTTCATTTTAATATCTTTATTTATGGCTTAGTTATGACACTTTATAGGTTTTCGGTTTCCGCCATTTTGTGGGCGTGGCAGTGGGCCGATTTTGCCCATCTTCGAACTTAACCTTCTTATGGAGCCAAGGAATACGTGTACCAAGTTTCATCATGATATCTCAATTTTTACTCAAGTTACAGCTTGCACGGACGGACGGACAGACGGACGGACAGACGGACGGACGGACAGACAGACATCCGGATTTCGACTTTACTCGTCACTCTGATCACTTTGGTATATATAACCCTATATCTGACTCTTTTTGTTTTAGGACTTACAAACAACCGTTATGTGAACAAAACTATAATACCTAATCCTTAGCAACATTTTAATAAATAATTTTTTTTTTAGCAATTTGTTTTCACCCCATTTTGATTGCTTAAACTTTAAAAAATAAAATAATATTTTTTTTTAATTTTCATATAATATAATTAAATAAAAGAAATACTTGTATATCCAAAAATGTATTATGAAATCGCAAAATAGAAAGATTTCGTTAAAACTAGCATAGGTACTTTTATACGTCAAATAAATTATCGTAAACTTTGCAAAATAAATAATATCTTCTTGTTCAGTTCTAAATTTGAAAAAAAAAAACAAATTTTACAAACTCTAAGTCCACTGGCATGATTTTACTAGATATCAAAGCTGCATTCGACTCTGTTTGGCATAACGAGCTCTTGTACAAAATGATGCTCTTGAAATTTCCCTTAGTTTATATAAAAAATATACAAAGTTTTTTGACCAACCGATCATTTACACCACATCTACCTGGGCGAAGCGCAGTTTCGCAAAATTGACATCAATGCAGGTTGTCCCAAAGGTTCGTGTCTGTCTCCAATGTTGTATAACATTTTTAGTTCTCATTTCCCACCTCTAAGTAAGAGCACAGCTTCTAATTTCGCGGACGAGACCGCAATACTCTGCTCAGGTTTCATTTCAGCTGATATCACAAATTCACTCCAAGAGGACCTTAATATCCTTGTCTCTTACTTTAACAAATGGAAAAAATTAATACTGACAAGACTGAAGCAATTTTTTTCACGAGGAAGTGTAAAATCATCTTTCTCCCAACAAGTCATATTTCTCTTAACTCTTTCGATGTCAACGGGGAAAATACTGTTAGGTATTTAGGACTGATACCAGACCTCAGACTGACCTTCAAAGACCACTCAAAAATGTTATATGAGAAGAGTGGTCTAAAATAACACCTCAGGAGACCAGCAAACTTGTAGTTTCAATGAAAAAACGGTTAGCAGAGATCCTACAGTGCCGTGGATATCCAACTCGTTATTAAGAGACAAAAAAAATTTAAAAAAAATTTAAAAAAAATTTTAATTAAATGGTTAGCAGAGGTCCTAAAGCGCCGTGGATATCCAACTTGTTATTAAGAGACAAAAAAAATTTAATTTTACAATGTAACGCCTTGATATACATATTTAGTGCTTGTAGACTTTTGACCGCTTGTATTGTTACGTCGAATAAGAAAAGAGCCGTTAGTTTGCCGGTTTTGCGAACACGTGCAAAGAAACTTGGCGCCAGCATTCTACATTCAATTCAGTATAAGAAAAATACAATTTCAATTCAAAAAATAAATCAGTTTTGTAAATATTTTGAAACAAACATTTTTATATTGGCTGCTTGTAGACTTATGACTCTGACTGTTTATGTTTTCTCCACGTAAGTCATCTATCTAGGTGAATACCAAGATAAGTTACTTCGTTTGCTTGGGGTCCTAAAATATTGTTCATTTTTACTGCCGGACACATTTTAGGTCTTAGCGAAAACGTAACATGCTTACACTTTTGTTCATTCACTTTTATACGCCGGTTGGCAAGTCATTATTCGACAGACCTTAATTGCTCGGCTAATATTCTTAATGCTATTATGTGGCATTTGTTACGGCTCACTAAATCTGTATCATCCGCAAAAGTTGATCTTAATACATTATTAGCTGTTGGAAGATCTGCAGTAAATATGATGTATAGAGTTGGGCCTAAAACACTGCTCGAATTGGTGCGTTGGTATTATATTATTTTCGTGGAGGAAAGGAGACATCTATGACATTTTTTCAAATATTTTAGAAAGACAGGGTAGAAGGCTGATTGGTCTGTATGAAAACGGCTGTGTTAAGTCTTTCCCAAGTTTATCTATCAAGATAATCTGCGACTTTTTCCATGAATTAAGATAGTATCCGAGATTAAGAATTGCACTGAAGAGCAAAGAGTGCACTTCTACAGTAATATTTGGTAACTCAGTTATCATTATTGGGGTAATATTATCATGTCCTAGTGACTTTTTTAGTTAATGTTCTTTCATTATTCTAATAATTTCAGAAGATGTAGTCTTAAAAGACTCGAGTGACTCGTTAACTGTGTTGGGTAAGCTGGACAACTCAAAGTTGCTCTTTTGGCAGTTTGGTTGAAATACCTTTTCTAGGTGATTTGCAAAATCCTCGTCACTTCGAACCCAATTTCCACCCATGTCTCGTATTGCCATGTTGGAGTTAGCTGGTGGTTTCTGATTGGGGCAAAAGTGGTCAACAAAATGAATGTGGCTAATGTGGATGTTCCAAAATCGAAGGACCTTATGCAAAGAAAGTTTTTGAATTTATTTGCTACATACAAACGTATAAAGAAGCGAAATTAGCAGACTGGGAGAGAGGCAACAAGCTGGGAGTTTTTTGAAGAGTTCGACGATGTGTACGGTAGGCGACATTCCATTCAACCGCTAGCCAAACTCCTTCAAGGCTTCTTAATGGATAGCGCTGAAGTATGTGAAGGGAGTGGAGACGAGAATACTGACCACTCTTCCGAAAGTCAACACGTAACCGAACGACGAAAGCGTCCAAAGACTGCCGCCAACGAAGCATTGGAATTTTTAAAGAATGAGGCTCTAAAAGAACAAGCACGTCATGAATGCTACAATTCGAAAAAGAAAAATTGAATTTTAAGAAGTTAACCGAAAAGTAAAAAAAAAAACAATTTGATAAATGTAAACTTGATCTCTTTTTATAATTTTTTATTACTGTTGTGACCTGTACTTGAAATAGTTGAAATTAAATAAAATATCACATGCACATACATATATTTATTTACTAACATTTTTATTTAAAAAATAAATAATTTAAGAAACAAACAACATTTTTAAATTATTTCTTTTGATAATACCTTCGTTATTATCATTTATGTTTTCATTATGTGTTTCCAAATTTTCCAATAGATAATTGACTTTAGGGTCATTAAAATGGTTCCGCATTATTAAATTATGCAGAATTATGTACATAAGCTAATACTACTTTTGATACATCTTCAATATTTTGAATACCAATATGATTTAAAATTTTGAACTTTCCCCTCAAGAGAAGATGTCCATTATCTTTATAAGGCGCGAGCAAATATTTTGAAAGAGGATAAGCTGAGTCAGCTAAATTATAGCATCTTTTGCAAGTTGTAGCTCTCCAGACGTAATTCCTTTGTAAATCGGACTATTTTTCCATACGTTGACGTCATGGCAGCTCCCTGGGTAGCCGATGAAAACATCCAAGAAACGAAATGTGCTGTCGCATATGCCCTAAACATTGCAAATGTTTTATGTTTTTATACTCTCGCAATAAAGTTGCTAAGGAGAGTATTATAGTTTTGTTCACATAACGGTTGTTTGTAAGTCCTAAAACTAAAAGAGTCAGATATAGGGTTATATATACCAAAGTGATCAGGGTGACGAGTAAAGTTGAAATCCGGATGTCTGTCTGTCCGTCCGTCCGTCCGTGCAAGCTGTAACTTGAGTAAAAATTGAGATATCGTGATGAAACTTGGTACACGTATTTCTTGGCTCCATAAGAAGGGTAAGTTCGAAGATGGGCAACATCGGCCCACTGCCACGCCCACAAAATGGCGGAAACCGAAAACCTATAAAGTGTCATAACTAACCCATACATAAAGATATTAAAGTGAAATTTGGCACAAAGGATCGCATTAGGGAGGGGCATATTTGGACGCAATTTTTTTGGAAAAGTGGGCGTGGCCCCGCCCCCTACTAAGTTTTTTGTACATATCTCGGAAACTACTATAGCTATGTCAACCAAACTCTATAGAGTCGTTTCCTTCAGGCGTTTCCATATACAGTTTAAAAATGGAAGAAATCGGATAATAACCCCGCCCACCTCCCATAAAAAGGTTATGTTCAAAATCACTAACAAAAAACGTCAGAAACACTAAGTTTTACGGAAGAAATGGCAGAAGGAAGCTGCACCCAGGCTTTTTTTAAAAATTGAGAATGGGCGTGGCCTCGCCCACTTATGGACCAAAAACCATATCTCAGGAACTACTAGACCGATTTCAATGAAATTCGGTATATAATATTTTCTTAACACCCTGATGACATGTACGAAATATGGGTGAAATCGGTTCACAACCACGCCTTCTTCCAATATAACGCTATTTTAAATTCAATCTGATGCCTTCTCTGTATAATATACACATTAGGAACCAATGATGATAGCAGAATAAAACTTTTCACAAATACGGTATTTGAAAAATATGTAAATGACGGATAATGAAATCTCGATTATCACTTTATCATGCGAGAGTATAAAATGTTCGGTGACACCCGAACTTAGCCCTTCCTTACTTGTTTTAAAATGTGTCCCATCCAAACAGCCGACTACGAAAGGAAATGCATTCGGCCGGCTCGCTTGGAAACGCTCCATAACTGTTTGCTGCTGGGAAATTGATGGCCAACATATTTAATTTTTTAACTTGCAAATTGCAATGATCGTTTAAGAAAAATTTTGTGGGCAGTCCCTTTTGAAACATCAATTTTATCTGATAGTTCACGATAAGTGACTCTACTGGTAGCCAGCTTCCACAAGGTAATATGCAAAGCCTGATCTATCGAATATTCCCAGCGTGACGTTAACCAAAATGGTTCCAAGCCGCTCTTTAATTCCTATGAAGTATTTATGTATGTGTTTATTTAGGCGATTATTTAAATCAGAAAACTTACAGCAAATGTTTCACAAGGCATCCGAAAATGTGATAAATATAAGTATATCCGGAGGATAAAATTGAATTGTTTTGAAGAAGTTTTGCGATTTTACTATTGCCCTCTTCTTTAAAATTTGGTCATAAGCCACTTTTTTTACGCAAAAAACTTTGTTTCCTTGCTTTTTTGTATTTAAGAAGCAAACTACACTCACTATCCACCAAGTTATCCACAGTTAAATTTATTAAAAAATTCATTTTTAAGACCTCTTAAATTCCACTTCTTTAATGCACCTGCACGCCGCGCAAAATATTTGCTTAAGTATCAGCTGAGTATCTGCAAAAAAAAACATCAGGCTTGCAATATTGCCGCAGTTATTTGCTTGCTCGAACATCCCCCTTTTCTTATGGTCTCATGGCTAACTATTGTATTGCAGTCATTTTTTAGTTCCAATGCTAATGGAATGAGAGAAATGTGCGTCGTTCAAAAGAAAAGGAGTTTCACGTTCGATTCACAAAGAAAAAGTATGAAGCATGGTGGAGGAAACGTCATGGTTCGATGATGTTTTTCTTGGCCTGGAGTAGGTCCTATATACATACAAATACTTGAAAATGTCATGATACCCATGCTGAAGAAAACTTACCAATCCTTGTGAATATCAGCAAGCTAATGCCCCAAAACATGCCTCCAAACTGATAAAGAAATATTTTCAAGACAATAATGTTAACGTGTTGAAGTGGCCAGTGGCGTAGCTACAACTTCGGGCGCCCGGGGCCAAGGATGTTCTGCCGCCCCCCTTTATCAACCTACATACCTACAAGTTTCATGAGGTGGTTCGAACAAATGTGAATTTTGACAAAATATCTTCGATATTAAGAATATAAAATTTAGGAACTAGAAGCCACACAAATTCTGAAGTTACAAAATTCTCATAACACGGTTTTTGTGGAAACTGATAGTAAATTTAGAAGGCATCTTTTTAAAAGCCATAAAAGCCATAGTAAAAACCCATTTTCGCCCAATATCTTGTACATTTTTGACACAATTTGCAGGAATTTTGACTGAATTGGAGTTTTTAAATACCATATTTGAAAATTTGGAGAAAAAAAAGTATTTGCTACATTCAAAGTATAGGGTAACTGTGAGAGTGACACGTCTCTAGACAAAGCTAGAAAGTTCTATCACTATTTTTAAGAAAGATATACTAAGCCAAAAGATATAAGACAAATTCAAAGACTGAAGAGCATTCGAGTAAAAATTAATATTTTTCATTGTTATTCAGATTATTACATTGTGAGTGTACAACACTTTATCTTTTATAATAAATTTTGTAAAAAAAATTGTTGAAGTATTTTTCTGAATATTAAAAAACAGCGAAGATCGTTTTGCCGCCCGCAGCGACGGCTCCCTTCGCCCCCCTTAGCTACGCCACTGAAAGTGGCCAAGCCAATCCCAGATTTAAATCCAATAGAAAACTTATGGGGAGAACTAGAAACAAAATTGGCGAATCAATCTTTCTCTTAAAAATACCAGTTAAGGGAGCACATACAAAAAAACTTGGTGTGAGATACCTAAAGAAACCCGTCAGACTTTGACCAGTAATATGCCCAACGAATATGTAAGTAAAGTAATTCAGAATAATGGTGGATAGACTTGCTACTAACTGAGTAATGTTTAGTATACAGCAAAACTGTTTTATCATAACAATGGCCCACAAAAAGAAAAAAAGAATTTGATGCAGAGATAGTGTCAAAAAATCTTAAAACTTAACAATTTTTAATTTTTTTTTGCTACGTGTCGTTTTTGATCTACACTCAGTTTTGAACATTGGCTATAATCAGTACTTTAATTAGTTTTTTTTTTAAATTTATCGATATATTTGTTTAAATATATTTATTCTATAACCTCCACAACCGGCTGACTCCGACGTGATCGATAGTTATACCGCGATTCAATAATATAATTTTAAAATTCGCTAACTTTTTCGGCTATAGTGCACCCCGTTTATTATTTAAAATAACGCCAACACTTTTCGACTACAGGGCACTTTGTGTATTGGTTTTTTTGCTCATCTGCGAACGTGGCTGCCCTCGCATACGAACGATTGCAGTTTTCCCGCAGTGCTGATCAATACAGCTTTGAGATCAACTGATTTTTTTTTTCGCTAAATCGCTATGCCAGATAGCGCAAACGTACAAGTGGCAGACAGTATAACAGCCCTGACAGACGACAGCGCTAATATGCATTAGCGGGCTTATTTTACATTTACTTGCGCATTTGACCCATGTTAATGCAAGTTAGTAATGCACAAAAATTTGGTGCATTTAGTTGAATTTACTAAATTTGAGTAGGTAACACTGCCCAAAAATGACTAGTTTCTGCTATTGTTTGACAGATGTCGCTTGAAAACTGCCGCCTTTTTTGTGTTTACAGCTTCAGAGATAAACAGTTTTTATATTGCTAAGTAAATTATGTGCAAGTACATATATTAACAAAAACAAATTTTAATGTTTTTAGATGGCAGAAAATAAACAACGCACAGTTTGCTATCAATTTTTCCAATATTCTTAACTTTTTCGCACACTTTCATTTCCACCAACGTCGCATTTCCAAATTGCAAAACGTTCGACAAAAATGTTTTTCTGGGTGGATTTGTCGTTATAAAAAAAACTATAAAGTCACAAATGTCGCGAGTTGACAATTTCGTGTTGTCAACGAATGTATTGGTATATAAACTTTGCTTAAATGAGCAGCGCATGATTTTGTATTTTCTGTTTGCCATTTGAAACTTTTTGCTGCGTTGGCAACGCCAAAAGGAATCGGGACTTAAGGTACACGTCTCGCTGCATGTTGGGCATTTCTTTTCTGCCAAAACTATACTATGCTGAGACAGAAAATTCCGCAACTCTTCATCACTGTATTTGATGAAGCTCCGCAAGTCAACACCACATCCAGAAGAACTGCTGATGGGCATGTCAGACATGTTCTGTTTATAAAAGAGTTACCGTGCGATTCTGTAACTTGAGACAGTCTCAAGTCTCTAAATTTGAGATTTTAAGTTAGAGACAATTTTTGAGACTTGAGATGATATTGCTATTCTGTAAGTGACAGTCACAAAATCTATTACATTTCATTATTCAGAGATGTTTTTACACTTGAATGAAAATAAATATGTCGATAACAAATATTAAATTTTCTATAACATAGTCAAAAAACATAATTATCAATGAAAATAAAAATATATGTTGACTTTGTTTCATAATATTTACGAAATTTATGTAAAATTGATTTATTTTTAACCTTTTCGTGTTTGAGTTGCTTACAAAATATAAAGAAACGACATTCGATTAATATCTATGATGATCTCTATTCAGTATATTCAAAATGGCAGACAAGAGTTCTTTTTAGTTTTGTGACCTGCTAACTACCAGGTCTCAATATTTTGAGACTAACGCTAGAGACTGTTTAGTGAATAGTAAGTAGTCTCAAATTGAGACTTTGCCTCAAAATGTCTCAAATAGAGACTAGAGACTGGTTACAGAATCCCGCTATTAACTTAATATCTATAATATTAGAATATACTAAATCGTTTTATTTTGACGCAAAGATGAGAAATTCGTAAGTGGAAAGTAAATTGATTTTTACAAAAAATTAACACACTTTGCACGTCTTCTTTCGCGTAGATTTCCTTTTTATTATTTTTTGAAGCGCGGCCTAAAGCCGCCAACGCACAACGGAGATCTACGCGAAAAAAAACCTGGTACATCCCGGTGTTGGACCGATTAGGGTTTTTTTTTGAATTGAATAATGTGTGCCAAGTGTGTTAATATTCCACTCATCATTTTATTTTCGCGTCCTCCTTCGTTGGGGGACCTAAATTATATATTTACCTTAATTTTATAAAATATTTCTATGCTAATCCAAACTTAAACACGCAATGGACGAATGAAAATTTTCGTGTAACGCATACATACATATGTATGTATGTATGTACATGAATAACATTGAACATTTTGCTGTCCTCCTTCTTTGGAGGACCTAAGCTACGTATATACATACATATATTTACCTTAATTTTTATAAAATATCTCAATATTATATACAGCGAATCCAAAATGATATATGTATGTAGATAACAGTAAATTTTAGATTTTATACTCAAACGAATAATACACAGTTTTTTTTTGAAACGTAATTCTCATTTAAACAATACTTGTCATTTTCGAATATCGAAAGCATCGATATCAAAAAGTGGTGCCATGTAGTATGTACATATATTGTGCATAACCTTGCCATTTTCGTTTTATTGTGAAGTTTTTCATGCTTTTTACTGCAAAAAAGCGTAAAATCAGATAACGCGCCATATATATTCGCAAACTAGAATTAAAAACAAAAATTTTAAGACATTTCCCGTGAAAATTGGTGCACGTTTTCGGAAAAACCGCTCTCCTGAACCTTTATCAATGTTACAACTAGGAATCGCTCAACGTTCGAAGAGCTCCTGGTCATCTCCGCTCCAACTGGTTCCAAAGAAATCTGGCGAATGGCGACCTTGTGGAGATTATCGACGACTTAACGCCCGTACATTGCCAGATCGATATCCTATTCGTGTTCTCGAAGACTCTACTGCCAATCTAATTGGCAAAACAGTATTTTCAACAATTGATCTAGTACGCGCTTTTAATCAGATACCTGTTTCCAAAGAAGAGGTCGACAAAACTGCAAATATAACACCTTAAGGTCTTTTCGAATTTCCGTTCAAGACGTTCGGAGTTCGGAATGCCGCACAAACATTCAATGATTTATCGACGAGGTAACACGGGGCCTAGACGACTTCTTATTCCCATACATAGGCGACATCCTAATCGCTTCCAAGGATGTTTGCAACACCGCAGTCATCTTCGCTTACTTTTCGAACGACTCACTAAGTATGGTATCGTAATTAACACCGCTAAGTGTCGGTTTGGTCAGTCCGAAGTGGATTTTTTGGGACACCGCCAGAGAGGCCGGAGAAACCTCTTTCTGGTTAAATAGACGCGATAGTTAACTTTCCACAACCAAAAATGATCCGAAAACTGCGTGAGTTCCTCGGCATGATAAATTTTTATCGTAAATTCTTTAAAAACGCTGCTAAGTTACAGACACCACTGCACGAGTACATTCAAGAAACTTCAATAAAAGGTTCTCACCGGCCCCCTGGAAACCAGAAGGGGATGCAATGTCCGTTCAATGCAAAGAAGAGCTACGTAAAGCAACAATATCAGCATACCCTGATACAACGCTCCCTTGGGCAATATTTATCGTCAGGCAGTTTACAACCGATATCCAACATATAGCCGGAAAAAACAACAGCGTCACAGATGCTCTTTCTCGTATCGAAGAAATTTCAACGGCAGAATCTTCAAACCAACTTGCTCAAGCACAAGCTGAGGACGAGGAACTTCAGCCAAGAATATGAAGGGAAAAAGACGATTCACTAAACTGGCGACCAGTCAAGATTCCAGGCTGCAAAAAACCAATTTACTGCGACGTTTCGACCGATATTATTCGTCCATACGTTCCCACCGCGCTGAAGAAGAAAATGTCTGACGCTTTCCACAGCATTAGTCATCCCGGAGCTCGAGCCTCTGCCAAATAATTGACGCAACGATACGTTTGACCCAGCATTAACCGCGACTACCGTTTGTGGGCCCGAGCCCTAGCTTGCCAACGAAATAAGGTATCTCGCCATGTTTTATCAACAATCCAAAACTTTCTAAGCCGCGCAAGACGTTTCGACATCATTGGTCTATACGTACCTTCAAAGGGGTATCGCTACTGCTTGACAATCATCAATCGTTTCACCAGGTTTCCAAAGGCATTTCCCATTGATAGTATCGACGCCGAATGTGTTGCCCGCACACTTTTTGCTGGATGGATATGCCGTTACGGTGTACCATTACAAATCACAACGAACCAAGGAACTCAGTTTAAGGGCCAACTCTTTAACGCTCTCGCTCTTCTCCTCGGCAGTGAGCATATAAATCCGCAGTCCAATGGAATGGTGGAACGTCTCCACCGTCACTTGAAAGATGCCATTCCTTATCACGAAAACAGCTCATGGGTCGACATGCTACCCATCGTTCTTCTTTGCATTAGCGCCGCTTGGAAGGAAGATCTTGGCGCAACTCCTGCCACGTGTTTACTTCTCCTTATGAAGGACCTCACCGAGTCATTTCAAAGTATGAAAAATATTTCATTGTAAACGTCAGAGCCGAAAACAATACAGTTTCGATAGACCGACTAAAGCCTGTTTATCTACATACTTCTCGACGATAAGCTCAACGAGAGTGATCAGAGCCACGACGATGACCACAATACTACGCTTACTACATTAACTTCACCAGAGTCATCTGAACCTGGGACATCTCGATGTTCGTCGCCATCATACCGCCCTTCTGAATCTGATTGCAACTTATCTACACCGTCATCCAAAGGACGCGTTAGATTCCGCTGAACTGCTAATCATCTTCCTAGATTATCAATAATTTTGATAACGTTCTCCAAGAAGGGGAGTACTTGTGGGACGAGCCACAATATATTATATTATTATATTTCAACTTTTAATAGAATATGGCAACATCATGTCAGAAAGTGAGCTGCGCCTGGCTTACAAGCAACGCTGAAACGAATACGACACAAAACGAAACAAGGAATACATAGTTAACCGTTAAGTGCTGAACACATAGAGTGCGACAGACTGAAAGCGACATCTGTCAAATATTAAAATACACACGTTCTAATGGACACAGTTATTTAGACAGCCGCACGACTACACGACTCCAGGCCGACAGTTGTCGCTCTCGCTAACTTCAAAATATTCTTATATTTGACAACGACAGTAGGACGATAGTGGAGTTGAGAGAAGTGATGCCACTAATATGTAAAATTATTCAAAGCTCTAACAAACCTGACGTTAATATAATTTGTAATAACAATTGATAATTTAAAACAGATAAATTGACCTATTTACTTATTTTTTGCAAAAAAAATTTCACTTTAAACAAAATTTTAAAATTTCATTAAAGTGCAAGGTATTAGTATGGCCACAAAGAAATTGTGTACATGCAAAATGGACAGCTGTGTTATTTTGTGTCATGCCGGGCACTGCTATGTCGCTGCCTTCCTACAAATGTTCATGTAGAAGGATACCCGACGCCATTTACAGTTCACTGTCGTGCTGCCGTGTCAGAGATAAAGAGATGTCCAACTCCTCTCTCACTGGAAGTGAGAAAACAATTCCTAAACGTCAAAACCTCCTGAACTTTGACAGTTGATCGAGTTCAGGAGGTTTTGACGTTTAGCAATTGGAAACGAGCGGTGGCCAGATTGAAATCTTACCAAAAAGATATCTAAACGGAGGGATTTGTTGCATCGTTAACGACCACTTATAAAAAATGTAAAACAATGAAAATTAAATAAATTTGTGAAATTTAAAGGTATTTGATGAAACGTTTTGTAATTTGAAGCATCATAGTTTTATTTTCAATGGAAAATGATTAGAAACATTTAATGATTGAGAGCTAAAAAGCTTAAATCCTTTTATTGGGTATTGAAAGGACAAAAGTCAGTTGTTCTAATATTCTTTAGATTTAAATAGTTTCTCCATATTATAAATAACCACTATTTAGTAATTTTTATTCGTACTAAATGTTGGGTGTTGGGCTGATAAATGCCCAAAAATTGTTATTTTGTTCAATCTGGCCATAATGGAAAATGTTATAAAAAACGTTAATTTTGAAGAGCTCTCACACTGGAATAAGTTGAACATCCCTTTATTCCTGGCCGTGTCTTGAGGGCGCCCGCTGCTATTAATATATAGGACCACACATCACACGATCAACTCTCTTGTCCTGCTGACGCGAGTTAATTTTTACCATAAGTAAAAATGAGTCAAAAGAATATATTTTGAGCTGCACCGAAATGTGTACTCTTTATTTATACTCTTAAGACTAACTCATTACATGGTTCTTACTTCTATTTATACTAACTAATATGTTTACTTATTACTAGTTGATAGTTTGTTAAGATACAGATTATATTATTTGTTTAGGTTTGTTTATATATATATTGCTTGCTTAGATACAATTGCTTTGTTCTAAGATAAGGTTGTGGTATTCAAACTCAATGTTGTTTTGATACTTGTTTGTTTAGGATTATTTGTTGTAGTGACAGTGCACTTCAATTGTTCTAACTCAAGGTTGTTTCTGCATTCTGTTTACTGAAACAAAAGGTTGTTTTGATGTTTGTTACTATTATAAGGAATACATTCCTTAACTCTCCCCTCTGTTAAAATGAAATGTCCTCATTTCAAAACATCTAGGCTTGATGTCGGCTTATAATAATTAATTATTTTATGTGTTTGATTAATTTTTTGAGTTTACCTTTTTATATTATATTATATAGTAAATAATTATTTTTGCATGTTTCTTATAATGCTTTCCTTTCTCTTATAATTTAGTGTTTAATTAGTTTAATAATTTTCTAAAATATAACAACCATTTTCCTTTTTGGCTTGCCTTGTTTTCGGTGCCTTTTTTTTGGAATTATTGGCTGTGTTTGTGAAAATTTTCACTTTTCGTATATGTGTGAAAAATTTTTTATGTTTATAATTAATATCTTTCTATATTATATACTTAATTATTTTTTCGTGTTTCAAATGATGTCTTCTTTTAGTTCGTTTTGAATTAGCGTTAATTTTCCAGAACTCAACAACCATTTTCCTTTTTGGCTTGCCTTGTTTTCGGTGCCTTTTTTGGGTAATTGGTGTTGCTTATGGAAATTTTCACTTTTCGATTGAGGATAAATTTGTATAAATTCCTCTTGTTGCTTGTTTATAATTACCATCAATGCAGTTACTTGTGCTTGGAGTTGGACCATCTTTGCTTCTTCCTAACTGATAATTAACTGTCCAATGTTTCAGGATTTTTCAGGACTCAACGTTATCCGCTTTTTCAGAGTCTATTGCGAATCTTGGTGAAAGTATTATCCATTATTTCAGGGCCTATACTTTTTTACCTTGTTCCACTTTTTCAGGAATTGTCGCTGTCCGCTCTTCCAGGGCCTGTTGTGAATCTTGCTGAATTCGCTGCTGTCCGTTTTTTCGGGATCTGCTTTTGATTCGTTCTGGAAGTATTGTCCGCTGTTACAGGACTTCTACTTATATCCATTGCCATTTGTTTCTGCACTTTTTTCAGGCATTTAGTGCTGGAAGTCCCACTTCCTGTGGAATTTTTTGATTTATTCCTTTCGGAATAAAATCTGGCTTTTTGTATAGCAAATAAATTTGCTATCCCGGTTGAGCCCCCAGTTAATTTTTACATAAGTAAAAATGAGTCAAAAGAATATATTTTGAGCTGCACCGAAATGTGTACTCTTTATTTATACTCTTAAGACTCACTTATTACATGGTTCTTACTTCTATTTATACTAACTAATATGTTTACTTATTACTAGTTGATAGTTTGTTAAGATACAGATTATATTATTTGTTTAGGTTTGTTTATATATATATATTGCTTGCTTAGATACAATTGCTTTTTTTAAGGTAAGGTTGTTCTGGTATTCAAACTCAATGTTGTTTTGATACTTGTTTGTTTTGGATTGTTTGTTGTAGTGATAATGCATTTCACTTGTTCCAACTCAAGGTTGTTTCTGCATTCTGTTTACTGAAACAAAAGGTTGTTTTGATGTTTGTTACTATTATAAGGAATACATTCCTTAACTCGCGCGCGCATCGTACTACTCGTATAACCACCACAAAAAATAAATCCAAAAAAATAGTATCAGTATTAGATAATCCATACATTTTTTGAAACTGTTGCATTAGAAGAATTTTATATGTGTCTGTGCGAACAGGGACTCAGAACAGTCAAAGCAGAGATTAACCTTTTCGAAGCTCAGCTATAAATATAGGGCCAAGAAAGAAAGGGAGATTTTGCAAAACATAAATTATACAGTAAGCGATGAGAAATATGTATAGATCTGAAATTTAAAAAAATTATGTAACTAAATGAAGACACTAACTCAATAATACCTTTTACTACCACTGTACAAGCTACAGTTAGGACGAAATCTGAAGATCCTATCTGGACAAAACAACATCCGTATCCTATATCTGATAAAGATTTTATAAACAAAGAAATAAATAAACTTTTAGAAAATGAAACAATCCAACCACGTAAAAGTCCATACAATTCACCCATTTGAACAGTTGCTAAAAAGTTAACGATGAACAAGGGAAACGTAAACATAAGTAGAATGGAAGTAGACTTTCAAAAGTTAAACGGTCAAACTATTGCAGATAGATACCCCAAACCTTTTTTTTTATACCCTGAACAGGGTATATTAAGTTTGTCACGATGTTTGTAACACCCAGAAAGAAGTGTCGGGGACCCTATAAAGTATATATATAAATGATCAGTATGTTGAGCTGAGTCGATTTAACCATGTCCGTCCGTCCGTCCGTCCGTCTGTATATATACGAACTGGTCCCTCAGTTTTTAAGATATCCTTTTGAAATTTTGCGAACGTCATTTTCTCTTCAAGAAGCTGCTCATTTGTCGGAACGGCCGATATCGGACCACTATAACATGTAGCTGCCATATAAACTGAACGATCGGAATCAAGTTCTTGTATGGAAAATTTTCACATTCGACAATGTATCTTCACTAAATTTGGTATAGATTATTTTCTAAGGCAACAATGTAATCTCCGAAGAAATTGGTCAGATCGGTTAACTATAGCATATAGCTACCATACAAACTGAACGATCGGAATCAAGTTCGTGTATGGAAAACTTTCACATTTGACAATGTATCTTCACCAAATTTGGTATAGATCATTTTCCAAGACAACAATGTAATCTCCGATAAAATTATTCAAATCGAATTACTATAGCATATAGCTTCCATACAAACTGAACACTTAGTTACTAAAAGAAGTGTACCTGTGAAGGGTATAGTAGCTTCGGTGCAGCCGAAGTTAACGTTTTTTCTTGCAGTTTCTTTTTATTTATTGAATTATTGAATCTGCTTTTTGTTTCAAAAGCCTAACAATAAGTTATAAAATCTTAAATCTATTTAAAAAGAAACTAGACAAGCTCAAGCAAGTGTTTGCGCTGCTTTGGTGATACGTTGCCCTTTAGTAGGCAGGCATATCTCTTCTTTTAAGGCGTGTTCGAACACAGGAATGTACCAAAGCATTAGTCAAAGGGTTTGGGTGATCTCTGAGTTTAGATATACATATGTACATACATTTATTTAATTCTGCTGTCTTCTACTTATTTCTTTACCATAGAAATACCAAGGTCTTTACGGATATTTTTATTGCGCATGTACCATGGTGAACACGTGATTGTTCTAAGCATTTTTGATTGGAACCTTTGTATGGCTGACTTCCTAAACGTATTTTGCTTTGTATTCGAACAGTATAGCACATTCCCAAACGCAGTTGCACAAACTTTGGCAATGTATCGTATGGAAACCCTGCCCGATAAATGCGCAAAAAAAGAAATCCGCGCATCACTAATAGCCCTGACAGACGAGCAAAATTAATGCGCCTTAAGCAACGCTAATGCGCATTGAAATTTTATGGTGACAGACGGCAGACTTGTGCATTTGGACAGCTGATAGTGAAATTTGTTTATTTATTAAAACAAAAAGTGAAATGAAAGTGTGTAAAAAAGTGAAGAATGTTAAAATTAGTTTTTGTTAATATACTTGCACATAATTTAATTAGCAATATAAAAACTGTTTACCTCTGAAGCTGTAAAAACAAACAAGGCGGCAGATTTCAAGCGACATCTGTCAAACAATAGCAAAAATCTGTCATTTTTAACCAATGTTGCCTACTAAATTCAGCCAAATGCACGAAATTCTTGTGCATTACAAACTTGCATTCACATGGGTTAAATGCGCAAATAAATGTAACTTAAGCCCGCTAATGCATATTAGCGCTGTCGTCTGTCAGGGCTATAACATTGTTGATGCACTTGTTCAATACAATGGTGACCGAAGAAGAGAGGTAAGCAAATTTTTAAACTATTTACTTTTTTACAATATTAAAAGTTAAAATCTCATTTTTATAGCAATACCCTAACTTTTTACGTTTCCCCGCAGAAAATTCGTGCTCCATTTCGAGCCGGCATCTCACTAGGAGCTTGGTGAAGTTGTGACTTAGCTTCGGGCTGGAATTGATATTTAATGTAAAAAATAGTATAATATTATTCATTAATATACATAAGTAATAATAATAATTAGTTATTAACAAAAATAAAGAGCGATTTCGCTTACCTCATATCATCCATCATGAATTTCGCTGATGCCGATTTAGTCACTTTTGCGCGCAAGAAATGTCAAAATTCGAGTTGCTCGAATGTTTGACATTTGCAAAAGTTGCCACATTTTTGCATCGAATGTGATGCTTTGCAATATTGCCGCAGTGATTGAGACTCGAACATCCCCATGTTCTCAACATTCACAAGTACTCATAACACGTAGCCAGAAATAAACCTATGCTTTCTGCGATCAACATCGATCGGCGGCTAAACTTTTCTATTGCCAATGTTAACAAGCCGGCAAGGTACGGGACGACGTTATTTTTTGTGATGAAACTAAAATAATGTTGTACTTTTATGACGGGCCCAGCAAAGTCTGGAGAAAGCCCAAAACAGCCTTTAAACAAAAAAATATCGTACCAACAGTAAAGTTTGGCAAACTTTCTGTAATGGTTTGGGGATGTATTTCATCCAAAGGCGTTGGAGAGCTTCGTATATTTAATGATGTAATGACCAAAGAATTTTATTTGGACATTTTAAAAAATGAATTAATAAAAAGCGTCCTGGATTTTGGGTTCGTTAGCCCTCAGAATCCAAATAAACTGCAATATAAACTCTATCAGGACAACGACCCCAAACACAAATCGCTCCTTTGCAGGACCCGGCTGCTGTATAACTGCAGCATAGAGATCGACACTCCTGCCCAGAGTCCTGGCCTAAACCCCATCGAAAATTTGTGGTCTTTATTAAAGAAGAAGGTGGCTAAACGGGGACCGACAAATAAAAACGCCTTAATAAAAGCGATTAAAGAGGAATGGAAGAAAATACCGAAGTATTATGACATGAATGGTCTTATACATTCCATGCCTCGTCGCCTGAATGCAGTCTTGGATTCCAAGGAACGCCACACCAAATATTAGAACCATAAATGTTATACTTTATAAGTTTTCGTTACAAGTTTACCTAATGTTTACATTTTGCAAAGAATTAATTGACAACCTATTCACTGTTATTATAATTTAAAAGAAACTACTGAAATAAATCCATTTTTTCTTAAGAAAAATAAACTTGAAAATTTGTTTCAATGACGTTTTCTATTTTGCAATTTTAAATCGTCAGATTAACGATATCCCTCTACATAAGTATGTACATACATACATATGTAATTGTCAGATTATCTTAAATGACTGACGCGCTTGCGTATTTTTTTGTGACTGGTTTTTTTTTTTACAGTTTTGAAAATAATCACCCGATCTTCCCCCACTAAAATGGAAAACTTGACCAAGACTTTCTATTTTTTTAAACGTTATCTTGACAATCCAGTTCGTCCCCATGATGCTCCAGTACCTGCAAATTTAGAACTCCAGGCTCTCCTACTATTAGAGCTAAAAGCCCAAAGAGATTATTTAATTAATCAAAACAATATTACTTCAATCAAATTGATGAGATTTATTTCAAATTATAACCACATCTCGCAATATGTGTCAAAAATAGTTTAAAAAATACTTTTCGCAGCCCCGCAGGTCACAGATATGGTAAAACTATGAAGACTATATCAATTTGGAGTAAAATTCACATCTACTTTGGCCTATAGATATTTGCGACCCCTTTTTCATTGGCCTTCTACAACCACTCTTTCAAAATTTATAAAAGGTTGGCCAAGAAATCCTGGATGCTCAATTTGCAGCATTAAAACCCTGGAGTTGCGTAGCCGAGGCTTTAGTAATGAGGAGAAATACATTTCATTGTGTTGTGATGAAATGTCATTGAAAACTCATTTGAAATATGATAGATATAGGGATTTTATAGTAGGTTTGGAGAACTATGGGGATGAAAATCGCACGTCCAGGATAGCCAACAGTAATGGCTGAAGGCATTGGAGGCAACTCCTGGTCTCAACCAGTTGCATACTTTTTCGTTCATAACTTTTGTAAAGGAGATGTGGTTCGGAAGTATGTTTTTGAAGTGATTGAGAAACTCCAGGGAATAGGTCTTCATACCTGTCAATTAGTCTGTGATCAAATATCCAATTTTGTTAATTTTGCTAAAGTAGTGGCGATTACAGATGATAGGCCCTATTGTGAAGTTAATGGTGAAGAAATCGTGTTCGTTTATGATTCTCCTCACCTGTTAAAAAGTACAACAAATTGTATTAAAACTTTAAAAACCATATACGAGTACAATTTCGTGGGCATCCTGTAGATTGGAAAGATATACATATGTATGTATGTAGTTCATTTTCATGAACAGGATTCACAACGTGATATTCGATGTGCGCCAAAATTAACTTCCGCACATTTAAAGCCCAGTACTTTTCAAAAAATTAATGTACGCTTAGCTGCCCAAGTCTTTAGCAATACAGTTGCTAGCGCAATTCTAACCATGTATACAACGGGTCACTTAAATACATCTTAGTCCCAAACCTTTTTAAATACCGCGGAGTTTGTATTGTTTATATATGTATGTATGTGACCTGGTCTACGGAAAAGGGGCTTAGGTGTCAAAAAAAAGGAGAACAATTAATGAGATAACGAGAAACTGACGATATTTTTAACAGCTGTTTCCCAGAAAACTATTTTTCGCACGTTAGCTCCCTTTTCGTAGACCAGGTCACATATATATATATATATATATGTATGTATATACATATGCAATCCACCATCACGTATAAGATCTGCACTATGCATAAGCAGAAAATGAGGACGAATATTATGGGCAGCTTTACCCTTTCTCTACTACAGGCATGCATAGTTCTCCCACACCAATGAACGGCTACGTGGCTGTCTTTGTCTGTTTTACAACAAAACATATTTACTGATCTGACAAAAGTGGCTTTCCCCGCGGCATTTACACGCTTCGTCGACGACGCAGTTTTCCGTCAAAACTTATGAGGGACAACGGAAAACTTTTATCGAAGCTCAAAGAGCCACAGAAAAACAGTTTGTGGATTTCACTCAACAAGTTTCCCCTGAGATTATACAAAAGTACGCTGCTCAAGGCATTAATTGGCAATTTATCCCCCCAAGCGCTCCTTATATGGGTGGTTTATGGGAATGCGCTGTAAAAAGTTTTAAATCCCACTTAAAAAAAGATGCTAGAAGCTTCAAATTTAATTACGAAGAATTAACAACACTAATAATTTGCATTTATGTACTCAATTCACGGCCACTAACATCACTCTCGCATGATCCCTCAGCACGTTGCTCTGGTGCGAATTTAAATAAAATTTTTAGGTAAATATAATTTTCAAGTGGATTCTGTTTCTAGGTGATATTAGAAAGAAAAGAAACGTAAAATGAAAAAAATCCACTTGGCGCTTTTTTTTTTTGGCAGTGAAAGTAAGATTTTTATAGATGATGCTTAAACAAATCTGGTAAATTGTGCACAATTTGCTTACGCACGTGCTCTTTGATTCGACCCATCGCGAAAATGAAATAACAAATTACGGAGAAAGAAAAAACAATAGAAGCAGAACTGATCACGCTTTCTAACGATACCTACCACAATGTGATCAAACGGCTAGTTCGTGAGAAATATTGAATTGAAAGTGTGCAGTTTCTCTTCGGTACAGTCCTTAACTATAATACCTGGACGTTTAGAAAAATAGTTTTGTATAATGATGTACTAATATAAATTAAATTTCTTTAAGATGTTTCTTCCGAATTATAAGAAATCTGGAAATCTCACTGCAAATCGTTCAAAATTATGTCTGCTTTGTTGGAAAAAAAGTAAAAAAATACAAGAGAAAATCCAAATTAAGCTAAAGAATGTGTTGGATCAGTTTGATTTTTCAGATAAAAGATTTCCTAGTGTTATACTTATGTTTTACTTGCAATTTGTCTGTGGATAAGGCGCTAAAGAATAAAAAAACTTCAAAGTTCCTGACTTCAGTAACTTAACATCAATAAAAACGCGTTCTTCATCAGCTAGTGAAAATTGTACATGTTTTCTCTGTTTAAAAATCAGTGACTTGCGAAATAAGAATCTACGAAACGTTAAAGGTTTAAATGCTAGAAGCACATTAAAAAAAGAGTCAAGACAAAAATGTAAATAAAGAAAAAGTTACTGAAATGAAAATCGATAAGAGGTGTACCAAGTGTTTAAGATTATTTGGAATTTCAACAATGCAACAATGCAATTAATGCCATCGAGAGGGAAGTAAACAAATTTTCGAGAAAGGAGAAAGATCATTTTGTGGCTAGACTCTTAAAAAATAAAATGCTTGAAAATGATAATGAAAAAAATGAAACCTTAAATAAAAATGGTGACAATTCATTATCATTATCACAACCTCATGGAAAACTTCTAAATGTAAACGTAAAAAAAGACAGCGGAGAGACAGAACACTCCAATTTCTGCAGATGCACTACGAAAGATGCAGAAAAATTTAAGTTTAAGTAAAAGAAAGGTTTTAGGTATCGCTACTGCTATTCGGGCTGAGACTAAGAACTCTAAAATTATCGAACCAAATTTTCAAAAGAAAGTGGCTGATAATAGTCACTCTGTTGATAAATATTTTGAAACAAAAAAATTTGATTTTGTGATAAAGAAGAAATTTCCTAATCACAGCTCTCCCTCTCCAGAAGATAAGGTGATATTTGAATTTAAACTGCGCGCGTCGAAGGATTTGGTCAATTATTTTTTTTTAGGTTGGTAATACTGTCAGTCACATTTATGTCAAAATATTCATTAGAGTTTGAGATACGCGTCGTTTTGTGAGCTGCTAAAAGCGAGTTTTTCGTTTTTTGCGATGTCGATGTTGAGCAAACAATTTGCATTAAATTTTGTTTACGGAATCAATTTTCTGCTGCGGATACATTGAGGATGGTGCAGAAAGCCTTTGGTGATGAGGCTATGTCAAAAAAAAATGTATACAAGTGGTATAGTGAGTTCCAAGCCGGCCGTGAACGTGTTGAAGACGAAGAGCGTCCAGGGCGACCATCAACCTCAACCGACGAAGCTCACGTTCAACAAATCAAAGATTTGGTGTTGAAAACCGTCGATTAACAATTAGAGACCTTGCTGATGAAGTAGGCACATCGAAAGGTTCAGCCAATACCGCGCGTCAAATCTCCGAAAACATTGAATTTTTTGAAAAAAAAGGCGTCGCGTTGAAGTGTGTGAAACGATGCTTTCCGACTACCAAGGTGTCATGAAACGCATTATAACTGGCGATGAGACTCGGATCTATGCTTACGACCCCGAAATAACCGATCAATCGAGTGAATATCGTGCCAAAAGAGAGCCGAGACCAGAAAAATCGCGGCAAAGTCGCTCAAAAACCAAGGTCATGTTGACTGTTTTCTTCGATTATCGTGGTGTTGTGCATTATGAATTCCTTCCAACCGGTCAAACAGTCAACAAGGAATACTATTTGAACGTTATGCGTCGTTTGCGTAACGCTATCCGCCTAAAAAGGCTGGAATGGTGGAAAGACAATTCTTGGTTTTTACACCACGATAATGCACCATCCCGGAAAGTGACTACAACCAGTGTTTCGAAGATTGGAAAATCCTTTGGCATAAGTGCATTGCATCGGGAGGGGATTACTTTGAAGGAGATGAAATTGATTTGGATTTAATAATTATATTGTGAATTGTCGAAGACTCTCAGAAACACCGTACCTAAAATTTGGTTTAGATGGTGGAGGTGGATTTTTCAAAATCATACTTTCGGTTCAAACGTCTTATCTTCGACTGAGGAAAATTACGATAACGTTTCACTTATTTGGACAGCATTAGATATAAATCGATTCCTTGACAACGGTTCAATAGTTACTGATCTCAAGCTTGCCAACATCGTTACTGGTCTAATGGGGCATAGTAGTTCACATCCGTGTACATGGTGTGAAATATCTCATCTTAATTTCAATAATTGTGGACCCGCTAGGACAACAGAAAATTGTTTAAAATACTTCAAAAGCTGGTGCTAGAAAAGGAAAGTTTTTAAACATTCTAAGTTCTTTAAAAATTGTGTAAACCCACCACTCTTTTTGGCGAACGATGAATTCCTCCTCCAGAATTACACTTATTATTAGGTGGTGTTAATACTTTATTCAAACATATGATGTTGGAAAACGAAAAGGTCAGTTTACAATGGGCCAAAAAACGCAATGTTGAACGTCAGTGTACATATGGATCTCCGACTTTTGCAGGTAATGCGTGTAAAACTTTGTTAAATGAGATAGACGTATTAGATGGCATGAAATGTTTGAGTTGCGAAAAATATGATGATACGTTTCGAGCATTGAAAAAAGTTGTTGACTGATGCTTTTCAATCGAACTAGATTTCAATTTTCAAAAGAATATCGACGCTTTCAAAAAGAGTTACGAATCCCTTGGAATTCCAGTTACACCAAAGATTCATGCAATATTTTACCATGTATCAGAATTTTGTGCGAAAACCAATAAGGGCGAGCGAACAATCGTGTGAGTCTGTTCACGCTGATTACAGTAAAACTTGGGAAAGGTATAAAGTCCTAAAGAACCATTCTGAGTACTCTAAAAAATTATTACGTGAAGTTTGCGATTACAATAGTTTGAACTTGTGAATAATATGTGAATACTTGTGAAAAACAATGTAACTTTGCTTGCATTATCTTTTAAGTTGCGTTCAATTATATTTTATTGTAAAAAAACACTTCAATAAAAAATATTGATAATAAGAGAGAGATTATGTTCATAATACAGATAGTTTATGTCTTCTAGAAAAAAATTATTATTTCTGTTAATTCATTTTCTTGATTAAGTTGGTCCTAAAAGTCGAAAAATGATAAAACTTTTGCAAATTTTACAACTTAAATTCTAAATTTTCAGAAAAAACATAATTTTAGTACCACAAACAAGCTCTTTTTGACAGCTGACATTTACTACTTCCAAAATATACTGAAAACTTTTGTTTTAAAATGCATTGCTAGGGTGATAATATTATTTTTCAAAAGAAGCTATAGATCAAAATTTGAAAATGAAGCAAAAAATCTTATTTTCGCTGCCAAAAAAAAAAAGCGCCAAGTGGATTTTTTTCTTTTCACGTTTATTTTTCTTTCTAATATCACCTAGAAACAGAATCCACTTTAAAATTTTATTTAACTAAAAATTTTATTTAAATTCGCTCCAGAGCACCGTGTCATATCTTACAGCCCTAACCCAGGGCAACCGCCAATAATAACGAATCGTTGTCAAAACTTGTTAAACAACCGCCAAACTAAAAAAATAATTAAGCAATATACATAACTAAATTACTTGATGACCGCTCTGTTGCCGTCCACACCGGTTGCAGCACTGCTCTATTTTTAAGGGAATGACTCAGAACAAACGCCGGCAGGTGTCTCAGGCACATTGTCACTGTTTCAATTGCTTAGCCCAGACTCATGTCACATAGGAGTGCGTGTCTGACACCATGTGCCAGCTCTGTGAACGTGACAGTCCTCAGCAACGTGGACGCCACCTTGCAACAGCTTCAACGTCTCCTAGACTAACTATTCGCCTAGAGGGGCGGGGTTGGCCAAATGAGCCTCAACGTACCACACCAGCACACAATACTATGCAGATGCACAACACCGACACACCGCGTTCACAACACACATTCCACATCACTTCACCACACACCAACACCCACACTATACATCATCCACAATGTCATCGCTGTAGCAGATCTCGCAGCTGGTCAACATCCCACACCAAACATTAACAAAAAGAAAAACGTGTAACGGCCCGGGCTAGTTTTCGAAATCACGATCAAGGAAACAACGACCTGGGCGCTCGACCTCTTCTTTTCGCCACATCGATTGTAGAAATTGATATTTTTCGCTGTCATCTAAGAATTTTTATTGTGCCTGCCTCTATTTTAATAAAATTTTATTTTACTATACCTTCGTCGGAAAACACAAATACATATCGCTCATTTGCTGCAACGTCGTCATAATTCAAAAAATCCAAATTTTGAGTTAACATCACTAATATATCGGAAATAATATGTTTGATCAACTGGCAAAGTGTTATATTCGAGGTCTTAACATTTTACGCAGCATCGCGATAGAAGCCTTTTGCTCTAACTACATATCCTATTGCGTCTTATTTGTAACAACGTATTATCTCAGTTGTGCGTCGGCTTTTGCTTGGTAAACATCGTTAGGTTCTCAAGAAAAGTGCCATATTTCGTTTTGTGACAATATTAATAAAAGGTAAGATCACTTTTCTATCTCTTTCGTTATCATGTATATTGCATTATTTTAAGATATGACGTTGTGTATGTAAAAATTTGAGTGAATTCTTGCAGTGTTTTTTAGTGTTCTGACGTTTTTGTAGAAAAATATAATTTTTATTTCAGTAATATTTTGTTTTAAAACAGTATTACAAATAAGATGTATTAGTGCAGCAATAGTGCATTAAAGAACTATTCGCTGTTATGACATTCTTGCACTAAATATTTTTTTAATATAAATAATTTGCTATGAATCATTTCCATTTCTGTCAGTATTGTTGTCATTTTCAGTAAAAAAAAATCATGGAATCTAATTCTCGGTCCGCTAAAATGGTGGTAATGGCTTTTAAAAAACAAAAAGGAAATGATAAAGAATGGCAGATAAAAAGTACATCAACAGTGTCTTCTGCTGAAATGAAATCAGACTCATTAAGCTCGAGCTCATTTTCTGAAGATGATGACGATTCTGTACGTGATACTACATACATTCCACCCGATATTGTCAGGAAGAGTAACAGTCACTGCGAAGCAAATTCGACATCAGACACTTCTGAGGCTAACATCACCGGTGTCGAAACTCCGATGATCTTAACGAGTCCACTAAAAAAAGGAGTAAAGCGTAAACGAAATGAGAATAACTGGGTAAGGAATTTAAACAAAAAGTTAAGAAATAGTGGAAAAGAATACAAAATGAGGTCTACGTGTCAAAAAGTTCGAAAAGAGAGAAAAATGGAACCTCCATGTACAGAGAAGTGTAAGCTGAAATGTTTTGAAAAATTTACAGAAGAGGAACGGATGGTAATTTTTAGATCATACTGGGATTTGGCGATGTACGAAAAACAGCGACTATTTATTCAGAATAGTATGATGGTCATTCAGCCTAAATATCGGTATGTGCGTGAAGGTGGTACGAGAAAGAAAAGGGACAATAATAATGCCTTCTATTTCCATCTCAATGGACAGAAAGTTCGAGTATGCAAATTGTTTTTTAAAAATACTTTAAATATTAATGATCGCCCAATAAGAACTGTGCAGGAAAAACGAAATAAGGTGGCAAATGTTTTACTGCTGGAGGATTGTCGAGGAAAACATGGAAAACAAAGGAAAGTTCATGAAGTTTTAAAGGAAGGTGTTAAAAACTTTATCGATAAAATCCCTAAAATCGAGAGTCATTATACTCGTGCAAACACCAGTAAACATTTTATTGATGGTAGCAAATCTATTGCGGACATTCACCGAGACTACGTCGCGCAGTGTAAAGATAAAAACGTTCCGTTTGTTAACTATGTAATGTTTTATCGAATATTTACAGAAGATTATAATATTTCGTTCTTTACGCCAAAAAAAGATTTATGTGAAACTTGTTGTGCCTACGATATCGCTGAGGGTGATGAAAAAAATAAACAAGAAGAATATTATAATCAGCATATCGTAGAGAAAGAATTATCCAGAAAGGAAAAGAAGTATGATAAGGAGGAAGTGAATGCTAATGTGGTAGTGTACGATTTACAAGCCGTCATGCAGATTCCTAAGGGCGATGTCTCAGTTTTTTATTATAAATCAAAACTAAATGTATTTAATTTTACAATCTACGATCTAAAGAGTAACGAATGTGAATGTTTTGTTTGGGATGAATCCAATGGGCACAGAGGTATTAACGAGTTGGGTTCGTGCGTTCTTCGGTTTTTGAATAAAAGAGCTTTGTCAGGTGATGAAGATTTCATCTTTTATTCTGATAATTGTGCGGGCCAGCAAAAAAATAAGTTCATGGTGGCCCTCTACCTCTACGCCATATCTCATCTCAACGTAAGAAGCATAACTCATAAGTACCTGATCAAAGGCCACACACAAAACGAGGGAGATTCCGCCCACTCTTTAATTGAACGTCATGTGAAACGACAGCTGAAAGGTGGTCCAATGTACACGCCAGAGTCATTCATATCTGCAATTCGTGGAGCCAAAAAAACTGGAAAGCCATTTAACGTTACGGAACTGTGCTTTGAAGACTTCTATGATATGAAGGCTTTAGCAACTGAAATGGGACTCCAAAATATGGCACAGGTAAAAATTTCCACAGTGGTGGTTCTGCAAGCTCGGCGCGATTCACCAAACAAAATTTTCTTTAAAACATCTTATAACGATGACGAATTTAAGGTGGCAAATAATATTATTAAAAAGAAAAACACGAAGGATATTACACTGACAAGAGCATTTTATACAAAACCTCAGATAGCGGACTGCAAAAAAAAAGATCTGCTAGAATTGATACAGAAAAATCACATTCCTAAGTATTATAGACCTTTTTACGAGCAATTGTAATCCTTATTCATTAATTTTTTGCATTTATTTTTTAATTTATGTTCCTTCATTTTTGTACCTGAAGTAATATTTTATGTTAATTTTTATGTTACAATAAAATATGCAATGAATGCAATAAATTTTATTTTATATCCATGTTTTTTTCTCTTATAATGTTTAGTAACGCGAAAATATAATGCAGTCATAAATCAGAATTTGCAAAAGGTTTTGAGCTATAAATCTTTTTGTTATTTGCAGTAACGTCACAATTTCAATTATGTCAGACCATAAAACTTATTCTAGCAGCAATAACGTCATAAGAAAAACTCGGAGTACTTTTGAAGCTACAGAAAACAGTCCATTATACATTTCAAGCTTTAGTTTACATGGACGTCTTAACCAGATGTTATTTGACCAAATTGGACCCTAATCTTACTTTCATCTACAAATTTAATAAATATACATCAATTCAAAAACTAAAAATGCGTCTTCTGTAATATCACTATTTTTGAGTTATGACGACGTTGCAGCAAATGAGCGATATGTACATATGTAGGTAGTTTTGTTATTTTTGGTTTGTGAAATATATGTACATAAATTAATCAAAAGGATAGAAAAACTGCTCATTCATCTTTTTAAATTCCGCTATCCGTAAGTCTTGAACAGCAATCAATATGTTTTATCCGCAAATATGGGCCTCTTAGAAAACTATTGCAGGTCCCTCATTGATTATGTGGGCTGAATGCGCCATGAGCCATAAAGCACATATACAGGTCGTGGACGGAACATTAAATGACCTTCGAAACTCCTCCGCTCTCATGTATCCCGGCAATGAGAGCACTTTTATATTACACCCCAAGATCTCCAAAGCTCTACCACAAAGAACCACTCGTTTCCCGGCACAGATCAAACCACAACCCCAACCAAGTACCACGTCGCTAATACGTCACACAAAGAAGCAAATAAAAACCAAAATCCTGCCTCGAACATCGCCTCACATCTTGAGAAGTTTTTTGGGAACTTCATCATGTTTCAAGTTTAAACAAAGTTCTGGTCTTTATTTCTATAAGTACTTAAGTATACTATATTTATACACTTGCAAATCTTAATCTTAAAGCTAATTTCGGCATAACGCTTTGCCTTTGAGATTAAAATTCAAAGCGTGGGATGTTCTTCATTGTTTATTAAAACAAAGAAGAAAGAAGATATCGATTTATTATTAAATTCCTTAAGTAAATATTGATTTAGAACAGAATTTAATTGCGTAGCTGCATAAAAGCCGCATGCAAAAACGCGATGGGGATCTGTAAGAGTTAATTTATTTACAGTAATAGACACAAAAGGCATGAACTGCCCATCTTGTGTAAAAAAAATGCTCCCAAAGCTATACAGCTGAGAGCATCAACTTTCGTTGCTGTAATTTCGATAACAAATTTACTCTAACACATCTTTAAAGTTAATAATAAATATAGTTTAATAGGCTATAAATATGCCTTTTAGCATATCAAATTAAAAAGTGGAAAATAAATACATATACATACATACATATGTAGTTAAAAAACTTAAAAAAGACGGCCAAAATTCTTCAAAGCTATATGACGATAAAGATTTCCGCGACAGATTTTGGATTAGCCAAGAAACAGCCTGGAGAATGTGCTCGATTGTATTCGACAAGAAATTGAGCAAAAAATTACGTATACATACATTTCTTTTAGGAATCATACACTATCGCCAGAACATATTTTTTGCTTATATTGCGCTTTTATGCTACGGGAAGTATGTTGCGGACAGTAGGAGATTTATTTGGAGTATCTAAAAGTATGTTAAGTATTTTATGAATGACATGTGTAAAACGTAGCCATATATCATACTAAAATTTTATATAAATTAAGCATTGACTGTGAAACGCAAACGACTACTTATAGGCTAAAATAGCAGTGTTGCCTACTAAAATTTAGTAAATTCAGCTAAATGCACGAAATTCTTGTGCATTAAAAACTTGCATTAACATGGGTGAAATGCGCAAGTAAATGTAAATTAATCCCGTTAATGCCTTTTAGCGCCTGTCGTCTGTTAGGGCTAGCCAACATAATTATGTTGGCTTGTCATAAGCTATCAAAGCTTGTCATAAGCTATCATAGTTTGTATTCCAGTTCATCGCTTTTTTTAATTCACAATAGCTATGATTTTTCAAAAAAAAAACAAAAAAATAACGATAAAGTTCATTGAAATATGAAAATGTTAACAAACCAAATTTACAAAATTTTATATTTTAAGTTAAAATTAATACAAATATGAACACTTCTTATAATTTCTTTGTATTAATATTAAAGAAAAAAAATATATTTATATAGTATGTAGTTTAATAACCCGTTTACAAACTGAAAAATTTAAACTAACTTTTTCTCCACATCAGCCATTTTGAAACAAATCGAATAGCAGCTGACTGTTCCCGCCCGCATTGCCAACAAATATGAAATAAGCAAAGTGCGTTTTATTTGTCCATGATTTAGCTATTACCTTGCGATGGCCAATATAACACGCATAACAAAGAACGTAAAATTATAGAGAAGATTCAATTGCGAACCAGCGTGTGAACCAGAGATAAAGAGATCCCTAACTCTCCTGTCACTGGAAATGTGAGAGCCGCTCACCTACCGAACTTTGACAGTTGACTGGATTGGGTAGGTTTTGACGTTTCGCAATTGGAAGAAAAGAGACGACCGGATTGAAATCCCGCCAAAATAATATTAGAATGGAGGAATTCGTAATGGCCATCGTTTCTTCGAAGAAAAAAGAATAAGTAAACAGTTTTAAGTGAAGTAGTGAAGAATAATTGAATTGTGAATAAGATTTTTTAAATGCATAGTATGTATGTATATCATTATTAAATTAAATAAATAAATATTATTAGATGAAAAAGAGTAGGAAAAAATAAGTTTAAAGGCCCACTTAGCTGAAATGGCCGCAGAGTTAGAAAGATGTAGGGAACAGCTAAGGAATAGCTCATTTAGGGAACAGTCAGACCCACTTTCTTTAGTTTGTAGTAAAGTTCCTCCTCAGTTAGGTGCTTACATTAGGAGTAGTTTTATAAACAGCAATCGCCGTACCCATGGTCGGCGATATGACAATTTTTTTAAAACGATACCTTTGGGTGTATTTTTTTTTGTCGCCAGTTGCTTATCGACACTCAAAGCACCAATTAGATTTTCCATCCGAGAGTTCTTTGGAAAATTTTGTTACAGTGATAGGTATTGAGGATTATGGCGATGAAAATCGCACTTCTAGATTAGCAACAACTGCAATGACCATAATGGTGCAAGGTACAGATGGAGAGCCTTGGTCCCACCCATTGGCTTATTTTTTCGTAAAAGGTTCCTGCAAAGGGGATGTCCCCAAGAAATACATTCTTGAAGCCAATACCCAACTGCAAAATATAGGACTAATTCCTTGCCATTTTGTTTGCGACCAGGGCATCAATTTTCAGAATTTCGTTAGTTTGTTAGGTGTTTCAGCGTCACGACCTTTTTTTTAATGTGAATGGCAAGGAAGTGTATTTTTTTTTTACGATAGCCCCCATTTGATAAAAAGTAGTCGTAACTGCTTATAAAATTTAAAAAATAAGTTGGTCGGATATTGTTCTTTTTTATGAAACCGGCTCTAAGTCGAATTATCGGTGTGCGCAGAAATTAACCGATGCTCATACATATTTATCCAAATACCTTCCAAAAAATGAAGGTTAAATTCGCGTCTCAAGTATTGAGTAATACGGTCGCTTCTGGTATGTTGTCCCTATATAGCTCGGGAGCCTTAAGCTCGAATATTTGGAGCTTTATTAATACCGCGGAATTCGTTTCGTTTTTTAATAAATTATTTGATATTTTAAATAGCAGTTTCGTTGAGGCTGTTGTACCTACTAAAAATGTTTGTAGGTTCCCTTGAACAGTTAGAGTTTTTAAATGAGGCAGAAAAAATTCTGTAAACTATTGGGGTCGTAGGCGATTTAGAAAGCAACACAACCAATAATTTTAGTTTTATAAAGGAGTGGGTGGTAAATATTAACAGTTTAAGGCGATTGTGGCGATTTTTGTCACACTCAGGTTTTCAGGATTTTCAAGGTTTACCACAGCCTGAACAATCCCTCGTTAGATCAATCACAGTTTAGAAATTAAATTTTTTAAAGAAAATGCGTTTAGCTACTTTTGCGGCTATTTTTATTTAAAAATTTTCAAACTGCACACATGTTCCCTGCCTTTACCATATTTAGGAGATGAAATTCCTTCAGACGAATTCATCTTCATGCATCAAAATCAAATAGACAAATGCAACTTAGTCAAGCCGCCTGATGATTTTATTGCATTTGTAAAAATTTTGGAAACAAGATTTTTAGAAGAATTCGACAGTAATTGTGATAAAATAGGAATAGGAGATATTCTTTTTAATGAAATGACAGATGTTAGGCCCTTTTTTTGTTGTGATAATTGTGACCAAAAAATAGTTATAGACCTTTTTATTAGAAATATAATATATTTTTTAACTAAATTTTTAAATAAAGACCTTTCTGTCCCTAATTTTAAAAATGAAATTTTGTGTGTTTCACACCTACAGGTTTAATTTTTTTTTATTTTTTAGTGGTTACAATAAGCGAACTTAAACTTCTTCTTCTTAATTAGCGTAGACACCGCTTACGCGATTATAGCCGAGTTAACAACAGCGCGCCAGTCGTTTCTTCTTTCCGCTACGTGGCGCCAATTGGATATTCCAAGCGTAGCCAGGTCCTTCTCCACTTGGTCCTTCCAATGGAGTGGAGGTCTTCCTCTTCCTCTGCTTCCCCCGGCGGGTACTGCGTCGAATACTTTCAGAGATTAGCTGTTGTACTGTGTAATGCATAAGCATACAAACATACAATTGCGTACGCATGTGAATATGTCACCGATCAAAAATGTAAGCATTGTTCTACAAAAACAACACTTGTCTAAAAAAGTCAATAAGGCAGATAAATTAGCGAAGCTCAAATGTAGTAAGTTTTACAACAAAAACGATTTCATTCATAAACACAGGCGCAGATTCCACAAGCGACCTCGCTTCATTCATAAAAACAGACGCCATAACATCTCCCCGAGCATGCCTTTCCCTAGAAGCGTCTTTTCGCGACGATGGCAAAAGCTAAAAATCATAAATTGAACATCTTTCTGGTGTTTGTTCTAAGAACGAAGTGAGAAAAGTGGCAACATAGAAGTTGTCGATTTATAATATTTATGTGTCTAAAATATTTTTCCGTGACAAAAATCTGCGTCGATACGTATTCACTTTCATACGTATACATACATACATATTTACGCACGTTGGCAGGCGAAACTGCTACAGGGGGCAAGGGAAGCACAGCTTGGATTTTCTACCAGCAATACAATGTTGTAGCGCTTTGTCGTCGCGTGAGTGTTTCTACACTTTGACTCTTTGACAAAACGTGAGCTTCGGCCTTGGTAGCCCGTGATAACGGAGAGGCGAAAAAATGCGTGCGGCACTTATTATTCCCTTATGAATGTTTGTACATATGTACATACATATGTGGTTCGTATTAGTTTTCGTAAACATATAGACAAATGTGCCAAAGAAATGATATATGTATAAGCCATAGAAATTCTGTTGCTACAAATATGCATATTTCATGAAAGTCATTCATTTTTTTGAAAAAATGAAAGGAAGTGTATATATGAGCACATTTAAGTTTATTTGGCACATCTTCATTTTATGTATAATAGTCGAAATTAATATAATTTTTGCAATAATAATAATTTATTGAAACTTATTTTTTATTTAATTTTTCCAGATTTTGTAAAAAAAAATTAAAATTTTTACCATTTTTCGGAAAACAATAGTTCACATAATACAAAATAATCATGCATATGTGATTCAGAGAATGCTTTTTTACATTCTCTGTGTGACTTTGTATATTTTTCTTCAAAGCATTTCTCTTCATTTATTCTCGCATGAATTCAGTTGTTTTCCATATACTTATTTCTGCCATTGCACGTGCTCAATTCTGCTAAATAGCAGCGATAATGGTGAATTCCTTACTACAAATCTATCGGCTCTGTTAACCGTCAAATCGAACATACTGAATTCAATTTGCACACTCTATGCTTTATGGTCACTGGTTGAATGATTAACGCAACTCGGAAGGAGAATAGCTACAGAGAAAGATAAAGTGCGAGAGAGAGAGAGAGATAATGGGAGTAAAGTAAAGAACTTAAAGCACAAAGAAGGTGCAGGTTCGACAGCGAACATTGGTTAGATTTGTAGGAAGGAATTCAACTCACTACCACAGAATTCACGCTGTGAAGAGAAATAAATATATGCATGTATTTTCAGCATATGATGACGTGGCATGTATGCCAAAGCAGAGAATATGAAGAGACATAAATATATGTATGCATGCCCATGATTACACTCTCAACGAATGTAAAGAATTTCGTTTTGCTTGTTTAAATTTTTGCTTTCAACTAGGTCTACGATTATATGGGGCAACTTTAGTTGCTAATTCTCGGGCGATTCTCTTTTGCTGTCGCCCATTACCTTCACACGAGCAACTTGTGTTGCGCAACTCTGCTCGAGTTTTTTCTCATTCTCTTTTACTTTACTTTTACCCATTGTCGCTTCTTTTTCTTTATAGGTATTTGGGCCACTCTATCACATACATATATTAATCAGCTCTGTCAATTAAGAAATACATTTTATTTATTAAAACAAAGATATATCACCCTTTTTACTAACGTCTGAATCAATTTGTATGGCTTCCTCCATACATTTCACAATATCTTTAATTAATTCGATTTTTTCATCATATTCCATTTTCTAAAATATTTATATTATATTATGTATACTTGTATACATATTTGCAAATTACTTACCAAAAGATGAAATTAAATTTTTTAAATATATTCAAAATATTAATTTCAAAAAAAATATACGCAAATGCAACTATGTACTACGAAAGAAAGAACACGAATGCCGAAAAACGTCGCAGCAAACTGTTACGAATAAGAACACAAAGCGAGTTGCTGAACACTGGAAACTCGGCGCGATTCTCCTCTCCTCGTCGCCCCCTCGCCTATAAACTAAGAGTTGCCGCAACAAAAGTTGCCGTGTGTAATAAGGCTCTAGGGAGTCGCTTGTATGTGAAATGTATGCAAGTTAATGCAACCCAAATGCATGATCAGCATTATAATACTATAAGAACTAAAATTAAGAGATAAATAGGACAGTGATGAGTTGTAAATCATCAGTTATTAGTAATAAGTCTTAAGCTATAGTTATAAGTTCTTTTTAAAAAAACCAATAAATAAAATAAAAAATTAATTTGCATATATGTACATACTCGTACATATTTATATATGTATGTATGCTTTTGCGTTTTGCCTGTGGAAATATTACGCCACCACATTTAATATGAAGACGATTATTTATTAAAGAGATCTTAAACACTTGTACTCTTGACGGCGTCTGTACAAAAAGTGTGGCGCTGAACACACAGAGAGCGAGAGACTGCAAACTACATCTGTCAAATATTAAAATACACACGTTCTTATGGACAGTGTTATTTTGATAGCTGCACGACTACACGACTGCAGGCCGACAGTTGTCGTTCTCGCTAACTTCAATATCCTCCTATATTTGCCAACGACAGTACGACGACAGTAGAGTTGACAGTAGAATGGAAGATAGAGAGATGAGGTAGAGGGTGATGCCACTAATATGTAAAATGTAAAATTATTCACAGCTCTAACAAACTTGACGTTATTTTCCAAATAAAAGCATTAAATAGCTATATTATAGCTCTATTATATCATTTGTAATAACAATTGATAATTTAAAGCAAAAATATTTACCTATTTACTTATTTTTTGCATAAAAAATTTCATTTTGAACAAAATATTAAAATTTCATTGAAGTGAAAGGAATTAGTATGGCCACAACGAAATTGTGGACATACAAAATGGACAACTGCGTTGTTTTGTGTACATGCCGGCCATTGTGTTGTTGTTGCTTCTCAAAATGTACATGTAGTAAGATGAACAATGACGTTTTCAGTTCACTGTCGTGCTGCTGCAGTCTGTCGCGCTCTATGTGTTCACCACTTAAATTTCCAAGAATATACAGAGAATGAAGTAATAGAAAAATAATAGAATAACTGAAAAACAGTGCTGCCAGATGTGATGCATCTTGTTAGTGTGCCTACATGCCTTCAACAATTCAATATTGACATGTAAACATAATTATGTAATGAGTATAATTGTGTATGAATGCATGCATAGTAATATTTATAGTCAATTTGGATATTTAATCAAATATGGTAAATTTTACAATTTTTTTTCTCTCTCGCTAGTTTTCTTTCATACAAAATGATATGCATTTCTTGGAATATCACTAAGAAGTTTAACCAGAGAACATAAAACATAGAGAAGGTGCAGATTCGATGTCGAACATTTTATAAAATTGCAGTGCGGAATTTCACCTCACAGCCACAGAATTCACGCTGTGAAATGTTAACATTTTTAACAGTTCTCTCACATACTCAAAGAGAATATAAAGAGAAATAAATATGTACATAAGTATATGTATTTTCGGCATATAATGACATAGCATATATGCCCAAGCAGACAATATTAAAGAAAAATAAGTTCTTTGCTATTCAACTTTTAACAGTGAAAAATGCGTACAAAACACACCTCTCACACCGAGAACATAAAGACATTTTTTATTGTGTTCTCTGTCTCACATACCCAAGAACATGGTATAGAGGAGTAGGGAAAGTCCCATTCACAATAGAAAAAAGAGCCATTCACAGTCCTTAACCTACCCCTCAAGTGTACGTTCACAATAAAACATCATGGCCACCTCTGGTGAATAAGGGTGGCGAGAGGTTAAAACGGGATGCAGAAAGCGAAAATACTATAATATTAAATTATAAATTTATAGTACTTTATTTGTTCATTTATAAATACTATTTTCAATTTCTGTTATAAAGTAATGTTTATAGCTGTTATCAAAAAATTAATTATACCTTCATGATATAGATAAATATGCTATATATTTTTAAGCGTTTTAGTTAACTTATTCATGGACAAATTGGAAATTATATTTTATAATGAGGTGGACCATAAAGAGATAACTATTGGCACAGAAAAGTTTGATATTACATACTATAATAATTCGTCTGAACAGTAAAACACAATTTTTTATTGTAAGATAAATCAACAGAAAATTATAATAGCCATGTTTCCTATATTTTAAGTATAAATTTTTGTAATCACAAACTACATACACGTTTTATATGTCAGAATTTAGCTATACGCCGGCGATCAGGAATCCTACTCGTTCCCAAATGGAGTGTTTGACCAGAGAACGTAAAGTATAGAGAAGGTGCAGGTTCGACAGCGAACATTTGTTAGATTTTGTGTAAGGAATTCGCCGCATTTGTTAACATTGTAGGTCGGAATTCGCCTCGCAATTTTAACATTTTTAACAGTTCTTCACATATTCAACAAAGAATATGAGAGAAAGAAATATATGTATGTATTTTCGGCATATGATGGCATGGCATATATGCCAAAGCAGATAATATGAAGAGAGATAAATATATTAACATGCCCATGACGATTTTCGTTTTGCTTGTGTACATTTAATTCCATTTTTAACAGCGAATAATTTGTACAAAACTCACTCTCACACAGAGAACATAAACAAATTTTTTATGTTCTTGTCTTACATGCCCAAGAATATGAAGAGACATAAATATATGTATGCATGCTCCTTATGATGCTCCCAACAACAGCATTGTGATATTTCATGCTTCAATTTTTCTTTCAACTTGGGAATCGCAATGTATGCAAATATGTACATATGTATGCTTTTGCGTTTTGCCGTCGGCAATTCAATATTGACATGTAAACATAATTATGATATGAGTATATTTTGTATGAATGCATGCATAGTAATATTTATAGTCAATATGGACTTGCATATTTAATAATTTTCTTTGATTTTTACATAACATACTATTCTAATAAATATTTTTATATTATATTTCCTACTAATAGAAATTAAATTTATCACAACAATATGTACATATGTATGTATGTATGTATGCATGTATGTACATCTTCTATCATATTAATCTTATGTCTCTGCACATGCTCATATCATAATCTTATTATATATACGCATGTGCGCATTCAGAAAATCAAATCATGATTTTATCACTTATCAATATAATGTATTACATGCGCGCGCATTGATCTGCATGTTCATACATTCATATATACACACTTAGGTATATGTACATACATATATTTGCATACACTTCCGAACAAATAATGCACAAGCATACAAACATACATATGCGTACACATGTGAATATGCCACCAACAAAAAATTGAAGCATTGTTCTACAAAAACAACAATTGCCTAAATAGCATAAGCATGGCAAGCCAATATGGCAGCCGATTTGGCGAAGCTCAAATGTAGTAAATTTTACAACAAAAACGATTTCATTCATAAACGCAGGCGCAAATTCCACAAGCGACCTCGCTTCATTCATAAAAACAGCCGCCGTAACATCTCCCCGAGCATGCCTTTGCCAACAAGCGTCTTTTTGCGACGATGGCAAAAGCTAAAAATCATAAATTGAACAACTTTCTGATGATTCTTCACAGAAAGAAGTGACAAAAGTGGCAACATAGCCGTTGTCGATTTACAATATTTGTCTAAAATATTTTTCCGTGACTCGCAAAAATCTGCGTCGATATGTATGCACGCGCATACATCTTCATACATATTTACGCTGGTTTGTTGGCGACGCTGTTCGAGCAGCAAGGGAAGCGGTAACAATCGGCGATCGTTTGTTAGTTCCTTTGGGCACAGCTCGGATTTTCTACCAACAACACAATGTTGTGGCGCTTTACCGTCGCGTCAGTGTTTCGACACATAGAAGTACCGAACACAATGAGCGCGACCGACTGCAAACGAATATATTAGAATACACACGTTCTTAGGGACACAGTTATTGAGCCAGCTGCACAACTACATAACTGTGTCCATAAGAACGTGTGTATTTGACAGATGTCGCTTGCAGTCTGTCGTGCTCAATTTGTTCAGCACTTGACTCTTTGACAAAACGCAAGTTTCGGCCATTGGTTGACCGTGACAATGGAGATGCGAAAGAAGCGTGCGACACTTGTTACTATGAATGTATGTACATATTATGTATATGGCTCGCATTTGCTTTCGCAAACATACAGACAAATGTGCCAAAGAAATAATATATGTATGTACATATGTATATGCCATAGAAATTCTATTGGTGCAAATATGGAAATGATAACGAAATAATGCGAATATGCATATTTCATGAAGGTCATCAATTTTCTTTGAAGAAATGAAGTTCATTTGACACATCTTCGCTTTGTAATAGACGAAATAAATATAACTTTTTTGAAATAATTAAAAAATTAAATAATAAAATTAATTATTTTTTATCTAATTTTTTACGATTTTGTAAAAAATTAAAATTTTTACAATTTTTCTGAAAAAAATGGTTCATATGATACAAGATCACGCATATGTGTCTCAGAGAATGCTTCTTTACATTCTTTGTGTGACTTTGCATATTTTTCTTCAAAGCATTTCCCTTTATTCATCCTCGCATGAATTCAGTCGTTTTATATCGGGTGATTTTTTAAGAGCTTGATAACTTTTTAAAAAAAAAAAACGCATAAAATTTGCAAAATCTCATCGGTTCTTTATTTGAAACGTTAGATTGGTTCATGACATTTACTTTTTGAAGATAATTTCATTTAAATGTTGACCGCGGCTGCGTCTTAGGTGGTCCATTCGGAAAGTCCAATCAAGAAATTTTCAGTGAATGGGCCCTAGAAAAGTTGGCAGAAAATCCGCTTTTTTATCGACAAATTTTGTTCAGCGATGAGGCTCATTTCTGGTTGAATGGCTACGTAAATAAGCAAAATTGCCGCATTTGGGGTGAAGAGCAACCAGAAGCCGTTCAAGAACTGCCCATGCATCCCGAAAAATGCACTGTTTGGTGTGGTTTGTACGCTGGTGGAATCATTGGACCGTATTTTTTCAAAGATGCTGTTGGACGCAACGTTACGGTGAATGGCGATCGCTATCGTTCGATGCTAACAAACTTTTTGTTGCCAAAAATGGAAGAACTGAACTTGGTTGACATGTGGTTTCAACAAGATGGCGCTACATGCCACACAGCTCGCGATTCTATGGCCATTTTGAGGGAAAACTTCGGAGAACAATTCATCTCAAGAAATGGACCCGTAAGTTGGCCACCAAGATCATGCGATTTAACGCCTTTAGACTATTTTTTGTGGGGCTACGTCAAGTCTAAAGTCTACAGAAATAAGCCAGCAACTATTCCAGCTTTGGAAGACAACATTTCCGAAGAAATTCGGGCTATTCCGGCCGAAATGCTCGAAAAAGTTGCCCAAAATTGGACTTTCCGAATGGACCACCTAAGACGCAGCCGCGGTCAACATTTAAATGAAATTATCTTCAAAAAGTAAATGTCATGAACCAATCTAACGTTTCAAATAAAGAACCGATGAGATTTTGCAAATTTTATGCGTTTTTTTTTTTTTAAAAGTTATCAAGCTCTTAAAAAATCACCCGATATAACGTAATATATTATATTTCTGCCACTGTACGTGCTCAATTCTGCTAAATAGCCAGAGCACGGCGAATTCCTTAGACAAATTCTATCAGCTCTGTTAGTCGCGCAATCGAACCGTCATACAGATTTCGATTTGCACCTTCTCTATACTTTACGTTCTCTGGTTTGACCATCCTAACAGATTTACCATATTAATTTTTAGTTCCAAGCTAAGTTTTTAAATAAAAATGATTCTTAATTATTATTTGAATTTGCAATATCTATGTAGTAGTAAAAAGAAGTTAGCTTACGCAACACTATTTTGCCATGCTCAATAGCAATACTGGCATTATATTTGAAAATATTCAAACTGACGGACGGACGGCCATTTTAAAAATAAGTTATTTAAGTTTTGAATATAATTATTACTTTATTATTATTTTCACAGATCAATCCTATCCCGTTCCTGTTCCCATCGATCGACAGGTTAGTATGCTATAAGTTAAATTATAGCCAATTAATAATTGAAACTTTTTTACAGAAGGAAAATGCCTCGCAAATGTATATTAGGGTGTGAAGGCTCGTTACGGCTACACAAATTTCCTGGGGAGCGAGAAATGCCCATGTAAGTAGAATATTTGATTTTATTTTCTTAATTATATATGTATTTACCATACATATGTACGTTGGACATACAAAAATAACTTTTTGATCCTGTGATAGTCTTAAAATAACTTTTTATTTGTATATCGCCACCTGAAATGCAAAAAAACGTAACAACATTTTCGGAAATTTAAAGTGGCATAAATGAAATAAAATAGAACATGAGTGAAAAAAATTTAATATCGGTTAAAACTGGTTTATATCTGAGTGCAGAACCTGAAAATGTTGAACTTATGTAATATTATTTGAAGTGGTGAAGCGTAATCAATTAACACTCAACTTCGAATTTTTTGATGATACGTTATTTTGAATTTCAGCTGACGATATATAAGACGCTGACGATATATAAGACTAGTGAAATTAAATTTAAATATTGGTTAAAACTGAATTATATCAGATGGCGGAACCTTAAAATGTTGGATATAAGTATGTACTCATATATATGTAACTAGAAGTGGTGGATCGAAATCAATGGAACACTCAATTTCAAATTTTTGGATCATACAGTGAGTGTCAGCTTAATTGATGCAGTCACAAAACTAATCTTTGGATACTAATAACAATTTAATTAAAAAAGATATTCAAAAAAATTAAAAGCCAAAATAAAGAGCATTATTTCCTCTTAAAAACAAACATTTAATTTATTTGGAATTTAAATTTTAGTTTTCACAAACTTAAAAATAATGAAAAAATAATATTATTGGAATGAGCAGCTTATTTGATGCGGCAATGAAAGGTATAAAAAAAATTAAATTTTTCGACTTTTAGTATTTTGTTTGGTAACCATTTTGAGATATAACCGCTCTTAGACGACTTTGCATTGAATTTACGAGTTTTTTGGTTTCCTCCGGTGAAATTTTGGACCATTCTTCGAGTAGTGCTGTTTTTAAAGCTTCTTTGCTAGAGATGTTGTGTTTTCTGATATTTTTTTCTAGTAAAGCCCACAAGTTCTCTATAACATTTAAGTCAGGAGATTGTGCTGGTGGTTGCATTAGGTGAGGGCAATTCCATATTAGCCACGTCTGAACAATTTCCGACTTATGTTTAGGATCGTTATCCTGATAAAAAAGTTTCCACGCAGACCCAGTTTTTCTGCACTTTGCAGCAAGTTATCTTTTAAAATGCCAAGATACATGTTTTTGTCCATATTTCCGTCTATGAACACGAGGTTACCAACGCCGGTTGCTGCCATGCAGGCCCAAACCATAACACTTCCTCCACCGTGTTTCACCGTCGCCCATAAATTGTTTACATCCAGTTGTTTGTTGGGTTTCCGCCACACCATTGACCTTCCGTCAGAGCCAAATACATTAAATTTGGACTCGTCTGAAAAGATGACGGTGTCCCAAAATGTTGAGTCCTCCAAAACATGATTTTTGGCGAATGTCAGACGAGTAACTCTGTTCTTCTGATTAATGAATGGCTTCTTGAGAGCAACGCGACCATGAAAATCATGTGATCGTAAGATGCGGCGAATTGTTGATGCACTGCAATCTTTCCCAAAGAAGTTTTTTACTTCATCGGCTAATTTTTGCGCCGACAATTTGGGATTTACACTAATTTTTCTAATGATCCATCTTTCATCACTTTGCGTAAATATCTTATTAGGAGCATTCCGGCCCTTGTTATGCATTCGATTCTCATTTAAAAACCGCTCTATTATGTGCTGGACTGTAGAAGATGGAATATTTACCATCTCAGCTATAGAACGCTGGCTTTTCCCAAGCTTAAAGTGGTGAATAACTAATTCCCGTTGCTCTAAGCTAGTGCGCCGGCCCATGATTAAAAATTAATTTTTACTCGGGACGCTGCTTATACTTTCACACCAAAAACTGTAATAATTCTACAAACTAAGCTAATGGAACACACAGCAGCATGTATTGTTGGAAATTTTTAATATAACGGGAATAGTACTGTTAGAAGTTGGCTGCATCAAATAAGCTGCTCATTTTAAAAATAATATTTTCTCATTATTTTCAGGTTTGTAAAATCAATGCTGAAAATTCCAAATAAATGAAACATTTGTTTTTAAGAGGAAATAATGCTCTTTATTTCGGCTTTTAATTTTTTGGAATATCTTTTTTAATTCAAATGTTATTAGTATCTAAAAATTATTTTTGTGACTGCATCAATTAAGCTGACACTCACTGTACGTTATTTTGCATATTGGGTGCATATATAATAAATAATTCAATACAGTGAAAAATTCATAAACGAATAAAGGTGAACACGTTTTTTTTTTGGGATTGTGATTATTATAGATATTCGGTTTGAATTAATAATTAAATGTTAAAAATCTTAAAAAACAAGTAAGGAAGGGCTAAGTTCGGGTGTCACCGAACATTTTATACTCTCGCTTGATAAAGTGATAATCGATATTTCATTATTTATTTACAAATATTTGTTGAAACTGCTTTTATTTCTTGATATGAATAATACTTTTGCGCTGCTTAATTTTTTTGTACAGCTGGCTTGGTATTTGTACGATGACGTTTTACAAATAATTGTTTTATATTTATATTTAAATATCTTTAATTATTAGTTTATTACTTTATACTAACAATATTAACTTTTTATTGCATGTTAATATATTTGTTATTTATTTTTGCTTTTTAGGCGGAGGAAATGGATGCACCTTCTTGGTGTATCCGATATAACTGATAAAAATTTATATGCCTGCGATAGGCATTTCTCGCTTCACCACCGAAATAGGTTAAGACTATCGAAAGGGGCAGTCCCCGATAAAAATTTGTTAATGCCAACAGTGGCGATAGTTTCGGACTGTGGTAGTTTAGTCAAAGGTAGTTTTTGCGAACCTGACGAACAGGACAATGTAAATACTTTAGGTCCTATAGAGTCTATTTGCACCACTTTCGGTGACGAGGTAGGAGACTGTACTTCGTGTTCACATGAAGGGCATGAGAAGGTGTCCCTTCACTACAATATATTTGAGGAACAATCATATTCCTCACCTTTAGAAAGTTTAGGTAATAGGGCGATAAGTAGCAAAACGCAAACAGATGCGTACCTAAGTGAAAGGACACCTAGGAAAAGAAAATTTGTTAGCGAAATAGTTAGCTTAAAAAAAAGGAATATTAGTTTAGAAAATGAGGTGCAAGAATTAAAAAAAACAATTAGAAGAGAAGGAAAGAGAAATTGAGGCCCTAAAAGGAAACAGTTTGTCTATTGAATATAGTGAGAATAGGCAAATTGTTGAGCTATGTAGCAAATTGCCTCCACATATTGCTGCATGTGTGAGGAATCGTTTGTTTAATAATAACCGTAATCTTCACGGTAATAGATACGATAGGAAATTAAAAACCATAGCTCTGGGGTGCATTTCTTGTCACCTCTAGCATATAGATATTTACAGCCCTATTTTAATTGGCCATCACCAAGAACTTTGTCGAAATTTATTCAAAGTTGGCCACGAAGTCCGGGTTGCACGTATAGCAGCATAAAAACTCTGGAACTTCGAAGCCGTGGCTTTACTAGTGACCAGAAATACGTGTCAATTTGCTGCGATGAAATGTCTTTGAAGACCCATTTGCAGTATGATAGGTATAGGGATTTAATTGTAGGTCTGGAGGATTATGGTGATGAAAATCGTACCTCCAGAATTGCTTCAAGTGTTTTAACACTTATGGTTCAATGCATAGGTGGGGAGCCTTGGTCTCAACCACTTGCTTATTTTTTTGTCCATAAATCATGCAAAGGAGATGTTTTAAAACAATACGTATTCGAAGTTGTGACACAACTTCAGGGGATAGGTCTTTACCCTGTCATTTTGTGTGTGTGACCAAGGGTCAAATTTTTTTGTGCATTTTTGCCCGGGTTGTAGGAGTGACAGAAGATAGGCCATATTTTATAGTGAATGGAGAATAAATTGTATTTCTTTTACGATTCTCCACATCTTATAAAAAGTGCGCATGAAATTGTTTGCAAAATAGCAAGAACGTAGTTAGTTTTAATGGACGTCTTGTGAAATGGAGTGATATAATTCACTTCCATAAGCAAGACGCTCAACAAAGTATTAGGTGTGCGCCTAAGATAACTTCGGCTCATCTTAGGCCATCAACTTTTGAAAAAATGAGTGTGCATTTAGCCACACAGGTTTTCAGCAGCACGGTTGCTAGTGCAATGTTCGCATTATATAACTCCGGGAAATTGAATATTTCTAAGTCTCCAACTTTCCTTAATACCGCCGAATTTGTTCTTTTTTTGATAAAATTTTTAATATATTTAATAGTAGTAGGCTTGGAGCCCTACGAAAATTTAATGATCTTTTTTTCAGTAGTACGGAACAAAATAACTTTCTCTTAGAAGCCGAGAATTTTTTTAAATCATTGAAAGTCAATGATAGCGTAGGTCGTGATATCACGAATACATTTTCATTTATTAAAGGATGGCTTCTAAACATAAAAGGCTTACGACATTTGTGGAAGATCTTGTCCACCAAAGGATTCGCAAATATTAGGACAAGAAATCTTTGTCAAGACAGACTTGAACATTATTTCCAACAGATTCGTAGGGGGGCGGAAATAACGTGAGAACTACTCCGTACATGTTCTCATGTCTTTTCCGAAAATCCTGGGGCCTTAGGACAGTTAACTATGTGACTAAGGGAAATTGCGAACCTCTGCCTAGGGAAGAATGGGAAGCTTTGAGTTCTAGCGCCCTTCAAAGCGTCTGCAACGACGTTTTGATTAATGATATTTCTTGGCAAACCTTTCAAAGTTTGCCAAGACCACCCTTAGAACCACTTCAAAATATTGAAATCGCGGAAATTGATTTAAGTGAAAGTTTTTTCTTGAAACAAAATTCATTTGTTTATTTTAGCGGCTATATGTATTCAAAGTTTTTAAAACTTCATAGTTGTTTGAGTTCGATTCCTCATTTCGAAGAAGAAACTGATTCTCGTTTTCTTTTTTCTATGGAAAAAGAATATAACGACTGCAGTCTGGTCAAACCACCTACAGACTTTATAAACTTCCTCGAAAAATTAGAGGAAATATTTTGCTAGAATTTTGATTCTTGCTGTCATGTCCGTGGATTTTCAAAATGTTTATTTGAAAAAATGGGACACATAGAGCCGTTTTTATTGCGTTTATTCTCAGCCAGACGTTCTTAAATGCCTTTTCATTAGGATAAGAACGTATTTTTCAATAAAAATTTTTAATTAACAGACGAGCACAACTGCTTTCAAGCATGTGAAATTTTTATGTGTTGCACACATGTAAAATTTGTCTGAGTCCTTTGTCCGGGTGTTTGTCTGAAAAAAATCTTCATTGGTTGTCCGAGTTCTAAATTATTAACATAATTTAATTTTGATATTTTGAAGTGCTCAATTAAATATTACGATAGGAATGCACACTCGTATATTCTTGCTATTAGGCACATTCCGCATTTTTTATTCATATTCATATCATTTGAAATTTTTCAGGCTTTTGTTAGATCTCCACTGTTGGCATATGTACATATTATTAAATATTATTATATATGTATTTTTATATATTTTATTATGCATTGTTTTTGAATTGTTTTTTACTTTTTATTTATTTTCAAAATGAATTGTTTTTGTAAATATTTGTTGCTTAGTTTTAAGGTATATGGGTGCAAATAGGCCTCCAGGGAAACCGAACACCCAAAAAAAATCGGTAACGCGCCTAGTTGCATACCTCATGGTGGTTCGGAAAATGCAACATAGTCACAAAAATATGTAAAAAAAGAAACAATAAATAAAATCTACTGAAATAAAACATTTAGTTACAATTTATTTTTTATTTGGGGTTATAATTATAAAATCGGTAGAAAAAGGGTCCGCCAGTTTTGCTGTTCACAAAGTAAAACTAAATGCAATAATAAAAACAAATAACTGCGATAAGTTATATACTTTCTTATTCATAATTCACTAGATGTAAAGACGAATTCTTATTCGCGTAGATGCAAATATTTCTTTTTAAATCGCTGCTTGGCCACCAACGCCACCAACTTTCATTTGATGAGTGTTGTTTAATATTTGCTTGGTTGTTGTTGTTAGCGTTGTTGCCATTATAGTAGTTTTATGCAAACATACGTAGTTCTTCTATCGATTTTGGTGGAGCTGGTTCCTCCCACTCTCCCAATTCGGCATCATAATATTGCGCAGCACGGTAAGGTCGCAATTTCCATGGTACTTGCTCTTCCATGGAGGTCAATTGTACATCCAAACGTCTTGGCTTTCAATAGGAAGGTAGGATACAACGCATTTTTAATTTTTGCGCATAACACGATTGACAGGTTTCAATTAATTCGTTCAACTGGTAACGCTTTGATCTGGAAGGTGGGTGGGGTGTTTAGCATTATGTAAATTCAATATTGCTCAAAACCTACCCAACAGCTTGATAAACTTGACCAGCAGTATCGGGATCCTTAGCGCAATTGACAATAGCTTGTGCAAAATCCGAATGTGCTCACTGTAGTATTTGCTCCTCAAAAAGTTGCTTCCACCCTCAAGCACAAAGCTCATTGGTTTGGGACTAGCGTTATACACCAGCTCCTTTGCATAGAATCAGCAAAAAAAAAAAAAATTAAAAAATACTTCGTAAACCTTTTGAAATAAAGTTTGATTTTAACTTACCTAGCAATGCGAAGTGCACCTTCCACGAGCAGGTCATTGAGCTTAAAATTTTGTCTCGAATTCACGACCAACTAATTTGAGAACTATCGCCTGACCATTACGCAGCAATATTAACGAGGCCATGTTTAGTTATTCCGTATTTTTATTGGAATAAAATCCCAACCCGATCTGTTATTTATCGTCTCAAGGGAAATTTGCACACTTTTTTCAGATTCAAATAACTAAATAAACCATCGTAAAGCATTTAACCATGAAATAAACTCAAACAAATTGTCTTGCAAAAACCTTCGTTACGATGGCAAAAATGTAAATATGGCTGTGAATGAGCATAATCTGGACCCCACTATTCGGCATGGTTGCTTATTTGTTCGTAACATTTTTCTGTGGTGAACATTTATTACTGTGGTAAGTTAAAAAGAGGCATAAATAAAAAACTTAATTTTTCACGTATTTGCTCATATTGTTCTCATCTTTAAGAATATACATTAAAATAAAACGATTTTCTTTAGAAAATATATTAAACTTTTATATATAACCAATATTTTTGGGACAACTTTTCCATAAAGTTTAAGAAAATAACGCAATGCAACCATTTTCCGGTCAAAAGTCTTGGATTCCAATAGAAACTCAACCCCGGACTACACTTGACGTTTCTACAGTGGCACCTCTCAGCTGTGCCTTTGTTTACATAACATCAGCTGATAGTGACCTTACTCCTCCTCTACCGTGCCCAAGAATATGAAGAGACATAAATATGTGTATGCATGCCCATGATGATACTCCCAAATAGGGATGGAAAGATTGTTTACAGAATCGATTCTCGATTCAGACTATTTTTTTATATTTTTCGATTCTATGAATCGATTAATCGAGCGCAAGCATCGATTGTTTCGATTTTAAATTAAAAGGAAAAAAATTTATTTATTAAATCACAAAGCATATAAATAATGTACCAAGAACATTACATTTCACATAAATTTTTTTTAGTAATTCAAGTTGTTTAAACAAGTTTAATAAAATAAGATTTTAAATAAATTTAAAATAAGTAAAAGGACAATAAGCTAATTGTCAGTTTAAGAAAACCATACATTTTCCGAAACAGATTTTAAAAACAGAAGTATATTTAAGTGATCAGGAGTTAACCGGCTGCGAATTTGATTCGCAGTTAGCCCAGTGTGCGAAAATAAACGTTCACAAGGTGTTGAAGTCGCAACAATCGATAAGTATTTTCTTGTAATCCTCGATACGTCAGGACACCCATTTTCGATACTTTTCCAAACAAGTAATGGATCTGGTCTACTACCTCTTTCTACTATCGGCCGATTAATAAATTGCCTTAATTTAATTGGTACTCCACCCGCTTCATCATTGTGGTTGTCCAGATTACTCAATTGTACAGCTTGATCCAAAAAATCCCACAAATTTTTGTCTTTGTTTGATGACTGTTGATCTTCAATAGCTAGCCGAATATCACACTCAATAGCTAAGTTTTTTGACACTCTTTTACCAGTGAACCTATTCCAATAACATATTAATATTTAAAGTTTTATGATACAGAAATTTCCATAAGTCTTGTAATTGGTTGCATATCGTCAAAAATCCTAATAAAAAAATGAAATTTTCCCTATAGTTTAATAAATTTTCCATGTCAATGACGTACCCACAGTCTCTATAGCACATACATACATATGTTTGTATGCTTGGTGACATATTTTTCATATATCGAGCATTCCACGCTATTTTCACAATAGTGCAGGAATTTTTCCTTCATTATTATTGTTAGTTTATACAAATAATTATTTTTCACTTTTTAGTTTGATATGATTTAAAAGCGCGTTTTTTATTTTTTTTTAACAACATATATTTTTTACAAACATTGTAAAGCCTTTTTTTCAGGCGTGCATAAAGGAAGATTATCGACAGCCATCATGTAAGTACATGAGAGACGTTGTTGCATCATTATTACGATGAGCACAAACTGTAAAAATATAGATAAATGTTAACATATAAAAATTAATTGTAGTTCCATTAAACTTTGCCTAAGAAGGAACTTGCATTATTTATACAGCGATCAATAGGTCCTTGGAAAGTTGGTCTCTCTGACTCTGACTCAGCCCTTAAATTTAAATTTGATGTACTACTGAATGCAACTTGTTCAGTAGAAGCTTCTGATCAGAGATAAAGAGATCCCTAACCGATGCGTTTCCGATGAAACACCTAAACATATTTTTGCTTGTGAGCGGCATTTTTCGGCAAAAATGCGCGTTCGAGGGCCGTTCCCAACATGAATTTAAAAGTTGAGCCTACATTTGACGTCCCAAATTCTGATTAAAAAAAAAAACAAAGTAAATGGGATTTGAAGATTGTGCTCCTCAAGTTGAAAAAGCTGTCTCAAATGCACCCAATGCATCGAGGCAGCTTTTTCCAATTATTGAAAGTGAGATTGAAGATGGAATTTTTGAGCCTCTTCCATTTTTTGAGGAGGATGTATCTCTTAATTTTGATAAGGCCGCGCACATAGGTAGGAGTCTGACACTAGGTACAGAAAGGAAGAAGAAATTGAGGGAATAAATAGGGTTTTGAAAATAAAGTTAGATGAAAAAGAGCAGGAAAATAGGAGTTCAAAGGCCCAGTTAGTTAAATGGCCGCAGAGTTAGAAAGATGTAGCGAACAGCTAAGGAATAGCTCATTTAGGGAACAGTCAGACCCTCTTTCTTTAGTTTGTAGTAAAGTTCCTCCTCAGTTAGGTGTTTGCATTAGGAGTAGTTTTATAAACAGTAATCGCCGTACCCATGGTCGGCGATATGACAATTTTTTTAAAACGATAGCTTTGGGTGTATTTTTTTTTTGTCGCCAGTTGCTTTTCGACACTTAAAGCACCAATTAGATTTTCCATCCGAAAGTACTTTGGAAAATTTTGTTACAGACTGGCCCCGTTTCCCAGGTTGCACCCAAAGCAGCATAAAATCGTTAGAGATTAGGAGTAGGGGATTCATTTTCGAACAAAAGTTCGTGTCGGTTTCATGTGATGAAATTTTAATGAAATGTCATTTGCAGTATGATAAGAATTTCGATAGGGTGATAGGTCTTGAGGTTTATGGCGATCTCACACATCTTCGGTTACACCGAAGCTAAATACCCGTCACAGGTGCATTTCTGTTATTAACTATGTGTTCAGTTTGTATGGAAGCTATATGCTATAGTTAACCGATCTGAACAATTTCTTCGGAGATTACATTGTTACCTTAGAAAATAACATATATCAAATTTCGTGCGTATATCTTGTCAAATGTGAAAGTTGTCCATACAAGAACTTGATTCCGATCGTTTAGTTTATATGGCAGCTATATGCTATAGTTAACCGATCTGAACAATTTCTTTAAATATTACTCTTTTGCATTAGAAAATAACATACACCAAATTTCGTGAATATATCTTGTCAAATGTGAAAGTTGTCCATACAAGTGGTCCGATTTCGGCCGTTCCGACAAATGAGCAGCTTCTTGAGGAGAAAATGACGTTTGCAAAATTTCAAAACGATATCTTAAAAATTGAGAGACTAGTTCGTATATATACACACCGACGGACAGACAGACAGACGGACATGGCTAAATCGACTATGCTCGACATACTGATCATTTATATATATACTTTATAGGGTCTCCGACGATTCCTTCTGGGTGTTACAAACTTCGTAACAAACTTAATATACCCTGTTCAGGATACAATAACTGGCATTTAAATATATGTACATGCATACATAAAGAAAAATACAAGAAAAACAGTATATATTTGAAGGTTATAAATATAAACCTGTATATTTATCTTTTTAGGTTGTGAGACACTTATTATTTCATCGTCACTCTCTTTTTCACTTAATGTGCGATTTTGATTAGAATTAGAAGCAGTTAAGGAAAGTTTACTTGATTTTTCGAGATGTTTGGTTAAGCTGGACGTACTATTATAATATTTTAATTGCTTTACACATTGGTGACACTTGACACTCGACCCGTTGTTTATTTTTTTAAAGTGAATCCATACAGCGCTTGGCGCCATTTTAATAAATTTATCGTCAAGAATTAAGAACCGCGAGTTTTCTTGTGCTCGTATGTAGTATATATAACTTGAAACTAGTCACTTAATTAATTAAGTCAAGAATCGATTCTTAATCGACTTCGACTAATGAAGATCGCTTCCGAAAAATCGATTATTTTACGAGAAAATTCGATTCTCGAGTAGAATCGGAATCGAGTTTACCATCTCTACTCCCAAACAGAGAATATTGAAGAAAAATAATATCTTTGATATTCCATAGGAAATATGTTCCATAATGTATGGAAATATGAATGTACGTATAACTTTTATTTATTATTTTTCAAATTATTTTATGTTAATTTAATCTTATTTTATAATAAGTCATTTTAAATAAATAAAAGATTTACCTAATACCATTGTGATATTTTCATGATTCATGTTAGCTTTCAACCAGGGAATTCCTTTCATACGCAATGTACAAATGTAAGGAATTTCGTTTTGCCGTCGGCATTTCTGTTTCCCTTATGTACTTCAATTTTTGCTTTCAACCAAGGAATTGCTTGTATGTACATATGTTTGTACATATGTGCAATGTATGCCTTTGCGTTTTGCCGTCGGCATTTCCTTATTATACCCTGAACAGGGTATATTAAGTTTGTCACGAAGTTTGTAACACCCAGAAGGAATCGTCGGAGACCCTATAAAGTATATATATAAATGATCAGTATTTCGAGCTGAGTCAATTTTGCCATGTCCGTCTGTCTGTCCGTCTGTATATATGTATACGAACTAGTCCCTCAGTTTTTAAGATATCGTTTTGAAATTTTGTAAACGTCATTTTCTCTTCAAGAAGCTGCTCATTTGTCGGAACGGCCGATATCAGATCACTATAACATATAGCTGCCATACAAACTGAACGATCGGAATCAAGTTCTTGTATGGACAACTTTCACATTTGACAAGATATATTCACGAAATTTGGTATACATATGTTATTTTTTAAGGCAACAATGTAATCTCTAGAAAACTTGTTTAGAACGGATTACTATAGCATATAGCTTCCTCACAAACTGAACACATAGTTACTAACAGAAATGCACCTGTGAAGGGTATTTAGCTTCGGTGCAGCCGAAGTTAACGTTTTTTCTTGTTGACTTATAAAAGTTATTATGTATTTCTTTGCTTCGTTTGGCCCAATTTTGCATATTAAGAAAAGTGTCAATAATTGCGCCAAAATCAAATAAATATTTACAAATCACACACCAGGGAACCTGTAAAACACTTCTTCTTACATGTTCTTTGTATATATCATATGTAAATAAGTATGGAGCTTTACACACAAATGAAAGTAACCATCCTTCTTTCTCCTACTTTTATGTATATTGGCCCAATTGGTCGATAATTGCGCCAAAATAAAATATATTATATATTCATATGTAAAAATGTTTTAAATTTTATACAAAATTGAAGTGCCAATAATTGCGCCAATTTTCATAAAGTGTGTGATTTTGTGAAGTGCAGACGGATTTTTTTCAATCGGGTTATTTTTAAAAATTGTAATAAAATGTCGAAAATTCGTAAGTGTCTCGTGAGCGGGTGTGAAAGTATCAACGGTGGGGTACTACGACTATTTAGTTTCCCAAATGAATGGGAGCTGGCTGAAAAGTGGAAGAAGAACCAAAAAATGTCCCCCACTGACCACTTTCCAGACACCAACTCATTCATTTGTGAGAAACATTTTGAAAAGAGGCAATTGGCCCAAAAAAAATTATATGTATATATGTGAAAGACATTTTTACAATAAAGATGTATCGAAATTAGTCAGCAATCGCCGCAGTAGGTTTTGCCGCCGGTTGTACAAACATACAGTCTTCCACAAAACTGAAGGTACGGTGAATTTGGATTTGCGAATTGTATTGCTTTGCAGGTGTTTTTAATTCAAACGCCAAATAACGAAAATGTTATTATGACTAGTAATAGCACTTTTTAATTTTTATAAAATTAACCAATTCGGCAACCTTGATCAGCGAGGAGATTACGTTTTTGTTGGCAACTCTTTACTGACGTTCCACAAAAGTCTTGGTAAAGCTGATGCAAACGCGCTTTTATTAGTAAAAAGGGAATCCCACAATTCAATATTATTGCTGTGAATTAAAAGCTGCAGTCTGGTACTTTTAATATTGTATTCGTGTTCGTTGAGTGTTATTTGTTATAAAAATCAAATAAAAATAAAATAAGTTATGGGCCGAAAAGAATTAACAATTAGAGAACGGGAAATCATAATTGATCTACATGTTAGGCAAGGTAAATCTTATTCACAAATATCTGAGCTTGTATCGCGTAGTCGGTCATCAGTCCAAAAAGTGGTTAACCGATATAATAAGGAAAACAGAGTTGAAAATGCACTCCAGTGACTGGCTGCCCGCCCAAACTGAATGATACTGACAAGAGGAAAATTTTGCGTATAGTAAAAGAAAACCCATTTGTAAGCTGCAGAAAAATTAGTGATGACCTTGCTGTTTACGACAACAAACAGGTTAGTGCAGAAACTGTGCGAAGAGCTGTCGTAGAGAATGGATTTTCATCTAGAACGCCCAGGAAGAAGCCGCTTGTGAGTGCTATAAACAAAGAAAAGCGTATAACATTCGCAAAGACATATTGTGACAAGCCTGTGGAGTTTTGGGACAAAATTTTATTCTCAGATGAGTCTAAGTTTTGCATATTTGACGTAAATGGGCATAGAAGGGTTTGGCGCAGAGCAGGAGAATCGCTCAATCCAAAGAATACGGTTAAAACCATTAAACATGGAGGCGGTGGCGTTATGGTGTGGGGGTGCATGGCAGCTGCGGGGGTAGGAAACCTGATTTTTGTCGAAAATAATATGGACCAGAATACATATTTGGATATTCTACGAAATAATATGAAGCAAAGTGCTCTTAGGCTAGGTATACAAGAAGACTTCTTGTTTCAACATGACAATGACCCTAAGCACACTGCTGATATGTCATTTGAAGAGATTGGAAATCCAAATCACATATCATTTGAAGAATTCGACAAATATTCCCGGCTTCATGAAATACAAATGAAGTGCGAAGATAGTGAGAATGTCACTGTTTGCGACCACGAGCACTACGCTCGAGTAGCTAGGGGTTTTCAAAGCACTACTTTGAGGCAAATGAAAATAATTAAAGAGCTAAAAAGTTTGCGATTACATGGGGCAACTTTAGTTGCTAATTCTCGGGCGATTCTCTTTTGCTGTCGCCCATTACCTTCACACGAGCAACTTGTGTTGCGCAACTCTGCTCGAGTTTTTTTCTCATTCTCTTTCACTTTACTTCAACCAATTGTCTACTCTTTACTTTCCTTATAGGTATTTGGGCCACTCTATCACATATATTAATCAGCTCTGTCAATTAAGAAATACATTTTATTTATTAAAACAAAGATATATCACCCTTTTTACTAACGTCTGAATCAATTTGTATGGCTTCCTCCATACATTTCACAATATCTTTAATTAATTCGATTTTTTCGTCATACTCCATTTTCTAAAATATTTATATTATATTATGTATATTTGTATACATATATGCAAATTACTTACTAATAGATGAAATTAAATTTGTTATATATATTCAAAATATTAATTTAAAAAAAATATACGCAAATGCAACTATGTACTACGAAAGAAAGAACACGAATGCCGAAAAACGTCGCAGCGAACTGTTACGAATAAGAACACAAAGCGAGTTGCTGAACACTGGAAACTCGGCGCGATTCTCCTCTCCTCGTCGCCCCCTCGCCTATAAACTAAGAGTTGCCGCAACAAAAGTTGCCGTGTGTGATAAGGCTCAAAGGAATATTTTCCTGTTGACAAAAAAAATGTCAAGCTCTGTAAAAAAAAACAACGTCATATTAACAGGCGATGCAAATGAACATGCGATAACATTCGCAAAGATGATTTTGAAGAAAAAAAAGAAATGTGGTTTCGTGGGACACCAGGTAGGAACGAAGTTCCTTCGTATAATGTAGAATCGATACAATTTGCAAACAAAATTATGCTTAATTTAATGTAGGTGTTCTTGATTTTTCTCTCTAATTTCGCTGATTAGTTTTTATTTAAGTACAGATAAGTATTAAGAAAATTTAGTATTTTAAGAAATAACGGATTACGTAAAATAAAAAAATAATTCAAATTATAACAAAAAAAACTCAAACCATTAACCACCCTGCGCCAAAAAATATGCAACAATTCAACTCCCTATAAACGTACTTAGTGCAAGCACAATTCTCAAGTGGTGAACACAATGACTGCGACAGACTGCAGCAGAACGACAATGAACTGAAAATGGCGTTGTGCATCTTACTACATGAACATTCGTAAGAAGGCAGCAACATAACAATAGCCGGCAAGTACACAAGACAACACAGCTGTCCATTTTGTGTGTACACAATATCGTTGTGGCCATATTAATTCCTTTCACTTCAATGAAATTGTAATATTTTGTTCAAAATGAAATTTTTTATGCAAAAAATAAGTAAATAGGTAAATATTTTTGCTTTAAATTATCAATTGTTATTACATATTAGTGGCATCATCACTCTACCTCCTCTTTCTATCTTCCATTCTACTGTCAACTCTACTGTCGTCCTACTGTCGTTGGCAAATATAGGAAATATTCAAGTTAGCGGGAACGACAACTGTCGGCCTGCAGTCGTGTAGTCGTGCAGCTGTCCAAATAACAGTGTCCATAAGAACGTGTGTATTTTAATATTTGACAGAGGTAGTTTGCAGTCTGTCGCGGTCTATATGTTCCGCACTTCACTCAAAACTAATTTGCATACACAATAATGTTACAGATTTTAATGCCTAATTAATTTGCAAAACCTAAAGGTAGGCTATAACTAGCGATCTTACGGTCTTTTTCTTACGGGTTATTTCTTACGGGTTATTTCTTTCGGGTTTTTTCTTTCGGTTTTGCCATCACTTTTTTTTCAGTTAGGTCCCGCAGCAAATCCCTATCTTCTCCAAGCCTGCCGTAAGGAACTTCGTTCCAAAAACTCCTACGATGAAAAGGAGAAAGCAATGGCTTTAAACATCAATTATATGTAGACTAAGACCTATAATTTTATGCGCGACGATTTGGGGTTTGCATTGCCCCACAAAAAAACACTTTTGCGTTGGCGTCCGATCCGGTATGTCTGCCTTGGTATCGACGAGAATGTCTTGAACAATTTAAAAAAAGTTGTTCTAGAAATGAAAACAGAAGAACGCATATGCCAATTAATTTTCGACTCAATCAAAAAAGATCTGACGTATAACAAAGTACGAGGTGTGATTGATGGCTTCGTTGATAATGAAGAAGGTCACCGGGAAAGCGTGATCGGCAATAAGTGCTGCTTTTTCATGTTAAAAGGCTTAGCTGCAAAATGGAAATATGTGATTTCCTATTACGTGGCAAAAGATAGCGTTAAAAGTGCGAATTTGTTGTAAAGGGTGATTTTTTTGAGGTTAGGATTTTCATGCATTAGTATTTGACAGATCACGTGGGATTTCAGACATGGTGTCAAAGAGAAAGATGCTCAGTATGCTTTGACATTTCATATGAATAGACTTACTAACGAGCAACGCTTGCAAATCATTGAATTTTATTACCAAAATCAGTGTTCGGTTCGAAATGTGTTTCGCGCTTTACGTCCGATTTATGGTCTACATAATCGACCAAGTGAGCAAACAATTAATGCGATTGTGACCAAGTTTCGCACTCAGTTTACTTTATTGGACATTAAACCAACCACACGAATGCGTACAGTGCGTACAGAAGAGAATATTGCGTCTGTTTCTGAGAGTGTGGCTGAAGACCGTGAAATGTCGATTCGTCGCCGTTCGCAGCAATTGGTTTGTGTTATTCGACCACATGGAAGATTTTACGCAAAGATCTTGGTGTAAAACCGTATAAAATACAGCTCGTGCAAGAACTGAAGCCGAACGATCTGCCACAACGTCGAATTTTCAGTGAATGGGCCCCAGAAAAGTTGGCAGAAAATCCGCTTTTTTATCGACAAATTTTGTTCAGCGATGAGGCTCATTTCTGGTTGAATGGCTACGTAAATAAGCAAAATTGCCGCATTTGGGGTGAAGAGCAACCAGAAGCCGTTCAAGAACTGCCCATGCATCCCGAAAAATGCACTGTTTGGTGTGGTTTGTACGCTGGTGGAATCATTGGACCGTATTTTTCAAAGATGCTGTTGGACGCAACGTTACGGTGAATGGCGATCGCTATCGTTCGATGCTAACAAACTTTTTGTTGCCAAAAATGGAAGAACTGAACTTGGTTGACATGTGGTTTCAACAAGATGGCGCTACATGACACACAGCTCGCGATTCTATGGCCATTTTGAGGGAAAACTTCGGAGAACAATTCATCTCAAGAAATGGACCCGTAAGTTGGCCACCAAGATCATGCGATTTAACGCCTTTAGACTATTTTTTGTGGGGCTACGTCAAGTCTAAAGTCTACAGAAATAAGCCAGCAACTATTCCAGCTTTGGAAGACAACATTTCCGAAGAAATTCGGGCTATTCCGGCCGAAATGCTCGAAAAAGTTGCCCAAAATTGGACTTTCCGAATGGACCACCTAAGACGCAGCCACGGTCAACATTTAAATGAAATTATCTTCAAAAAGTAAATGTCATGAACCAATCTAACGTTTCAAATAAAGAACCGATGAGATTTTGCAAATTTTATGCGTTTTTTTTTAAAAAAAAGTTATCAAGCTCTTAAAAAATCACCGATATTTGCTCAAGAGCAATATAAATGTGCAAAAAATATATGCCATAGACCAGGCGAATGTAAATTTTAAAATGTGTCAAAGCAACCCAACTGCTGGTGAAGAGGATGAATTATCTGTGCAGCGAGGGATTTAGATTTCCCAACGAGGGAACGGATCTCGAAAGGTTAGTAATTTTAATAGACTATAAATAGTGCAAAAAGTGACTGAATAATGAATAATAAAAATCCAGTGTTACAATTTTTTTAAAAAACAGAAGAAGTGTAATAGATTTATCGATACATTTCGATATTTTGAAACTTAGTTTCTTAAATATATAAATATAACGTTAACGCGGATTCGTTTAAATATTTGAAATGTGAATTTGATAGCATTATTTAAATAATATTTAATTATATAATTTAAATAATTAAATTCAAATAAGCCGGATAAAAAAGTGTAAGAAAAAGTTTCGATAAATTTCGATTTTTTGAAATTTAACTTTTTAGATATTTAAATGTAACGAATATACCGGTTCATTTGAATGGATAAGTTTATAAGCTTGGTATTTTTGCACTATATGTAATATATGTAGTTATTTTATATTTTTATATTCTTTCTTTTTCTTTTATGTAAATAGGCGTAAATGTTGGCTCAACCGTTTAGGTGTTTCCGAAGAAACACATAAACTTATTTTTGCTGTGAGCGCTATTTTTCGGCAAAAGATGCGCCTTGAAAAGCGATTGCGTTCGAGGGCCGTTCCCGAAATGAATTTAAAAGTTGAGCCTACATTTGACGTCCCAAATTCTGATTAAAAAAAAAAAAAACAAATGCATCGAGGCAGCTTTTTCCAATTATTGAAACCCAGTGGGACTTGGAAGTAGGAAAGAATTGGATACTTCCTACTGAAAAAATAAGTAGAGGTACTTTCCTACAATAATACTATCTAGTTTCGTTTTTCTGATCAATGTCATTGGAGCGAAGGACCTCCACTTCGCTTACGAATTCATATGACGGAAAGTACTTTCCCCACACCTAATTTTGATTAATTCAGTAGGTAGTTACTATAAACCTAATATTTCGTGTGCTTCGAAGCACTTTCCCCACACCAATATTTTATTAATTCGGTAACTACTTACTATAAACCCAGTGTTTCGTATACTTCGAAGTACTTTCTTCCAACTATTTTTCCAGTCGACTAACCCCTTGCATTCCTTTAAGGAGTATTTGGAATGAATGCCATCGTAGTTCAACTGAACAATAAGACTCCTTTCGAAAATACCCTCAATAGATTCAATAATCCCCGTTTTGCCTATTATATTTTTAATGATTTTTATCTATAGAAAAATAGGTATAATATTTATTAGTCAAATAGTGAAACTTAATTATATAGACAACTTGCATAGTCTGCACTGGAACCTGCCACTATATCTGCATTCAGTTTTTTTAATGCCTCCAAGTTGGACAACGGGAACACACTTCTTGTTCCATAGGAGCCTACATCTTTTTCAAATAGCTGCTTAAACATCGCCAACGTTTCTGCTTGTTGTCTCTTTATGATGTTTTGGTTGGCTATAATGATATCAAGTTTTTCTAATAAACACAAACATTTTGATTAAAAACATTGAAATTAGGAACTTTGTTATTGACATTACTTTCTAATTTAGTGTTATTCGTTGTATTTAAGTATATTGGTAAACTCGCTAGAAGCGATAAAGAAATCAGAATCGGGGATTTGCGACATAAATAAAGACATCTGCAATTAAACATAAGTGTAACAATTTTCATTTAAAACATATAACATTTTTAGATATCTAAAATTTATAAAAATATTACCAGATGACGTTAAGAAGAATGGGCATCATGACGATTTGTTCTCCATAAGGCAAAGCTGTGTACTTATAAATTATATCACTTATTTTGAATATTTCTAAATCAGAACATATGTATATCTTTACTCGCTATTACTATTCCTAATGCTGACAAAGATTGGACTGGTTGCGTGAAAAAATTATCAAAGTTCAAAACTATATTGCCCACTATATACATATTTCTCATCATCTATTTGCTTAGATTCCTTAATTTTGAAGGGAATGCAAGGAGTTATACAGCAGTAATTATTGGGTTGAATTGTTGATAAAAAAAAAATGGCTTCCAAATGAAATTATTTCTCCCGATTTGTTTTAAAAGCAACCACTGGACTTTTTGATGACACTACTATTTCATTTACATATAAATTATTAAACTGTTGAAGAACTCTTGTTGGGCATTTAATTTTGTTTTTTATGTCTTGCATGAAATTCTCAAACTTGTATGCAGTAAAGCCCATGATAAACCCTATTTCTCTTATGCACTGCGGTAAATGCAGCAAATTATGTACATTATAAGTAACTGCCATCTTAGAGTAGAGCTGGGAAACAGAATTACAAATTTCTTTAATAGCTGGTCGCTTACATCCAAGTTATCAAAATAGCTTTTTTTAGAACATAACAAACGATAGGCGCAATGCAAAATTAAAAAATGATTGTAAGGCTTATCACTAATAATGCCTTTCAAAACAATAGGGCCAGTATACAAAAGAAACTGCCTAAACTCAGTTGCCTTCCAGAATTTTAATTCATCGGACTTCTTGGTTTTCTTGAAAATTCTTTTGGCATAAAAGTACCTAAAGCAAGTAACCGTTTTGAAATCAGTTCTTTATCTTTTTTTTTGCAATTTGAAATTATTTGTTTTACGGTTTATAATGCATATCAGCATTTGTTTTGTTACTCCTAGATCCAATAAATGCATGGGATCTAGAGGAAACTGCGATACCATTTTTATTCCAAGCTTTTCGAGGTCTGAAGGAATATTTTTAAACATGTTATTGTGATGTTCTGGGTGCACACGTTTTTAAAAATCTAAGTCCGTCCTTTCATCGCACCTTTTAGTGTTATAAACCACAACATGTTCAATTGTTTTCCCTTTCTGTGTGCATTTGTGGAAACCATAATGAGCATTGTGACCTACAACCTCTGTAACATAAGCTCTTGCAGGAGCGTCACAAATAAATGCTCTTATCTTTACAGCTATATGTTGTTTATTGATGAGAACTCCTTCTTGCATTATTTTTTTTAAATCATTATTGAAATCATGTCAGTAGGTATTGATCTACACTTCGAGGTTTAGAGTCACCGATAAACGCTCCTATTAAAAATACATATTTTTCTTGCAAATTTTCTATAGAGCCTAATATTGGCCATAGCGACATTTGGAACTTTTAAATAAAGGACGACCATCAATGCCTATATATATCACTATTTCAGACATGTTTTTAATCCTATCAGAAATTTTTTGTAAATGATAGCTAATGCCTATATGGAAATATTCGCCAGGATGAACGCTTTTTACAATAATTTTTTCGTTTTGTCCTATTAGACCATGTAACGACAAAGGGACATCCAAGCCTTCATCTTGCAAAATTGATAATAATGAGTTTACTGAATTTCTACTTGGGCTGTACTCAAAGTACCACTTTTTATACTCTCGCAACAAAGTTGCCAAAGAGAGTATTATAGTTTTGTTCACAAAACGGTTGTTTGTAAGTCCTAAAACTAAAAGAGTCAGATATAGGGTTATGTATACCAAAGTGATCAGGGTGACGAGTAGAGTTGAAATCCGGATGTCCGTCCGTCTGTCCTTCCGTCCGTGCAAGCTGTAACTTGAGTAAAAATTGAGATATCATGATGAAACTTGGTACACGTATTTCTTGGCTCCATAAGAAGGTTAAGTTCAAAGATGGGCATTAGGAATTTTTTTGGAAAAGTTTTTTATACATATCTCGGAATTTACTATAGCTATGTCAACCAAACTCTACAGAGTCGTTTCCTTCAGGCATTTCCATAAACAGTTTAAAAATGGAATGGAAAAATCTGATAATAGCCACGCCCATACAAAGGTTACTAAAGAAATGGCAGAAGAAAGCTGCACCCAGGCTGTTTTTAAAAATTGAAAATGGGCGTGGCGTCGACCACTTATGAAACAAAAACCATATCTTAGGAACTACTAGACCGATTTCAATGAAATTCGGTATATAATATTTTCTTAACACCCTGATGAAATGTACGAAATATGGGTGAAATCGGTTCACAACCACGCCTTCTTCCAATATAACGCTATTTTGAATTCCATCTGATGCCTTTTCTATATAATATATAGTACATTAGGAACCAATGATGACAGCGGAATAAAACTTTACAAAAATACGGTATTTGAAAAATATGTAAATGACGTATAATGAAATCTCGATTATCACTTTATCATGCGAGAGTATAAAATGTTCGATGACACCCGAACTTAGCCCTTCCTTACTTGTTTTTTTTTAAGTTAGATGAACTTGGATTATCTAGAAAACAACAAACACGTGGTAATTAAAAAAAAAAAGATTATTTATGTTGAGTTTAACTTACTATCATCAATTTCATTGGAAATGTCTTCCATAAATATTTCGTTTTCATTGGAAACGTTTTCCGTAAATACATATATCATTGCTTCTAGATTCTGCTTGCACATTTTGTAGTTGCATTCTAGCTAAATGCGCAGCTGCTAATCTTTTTATATGACGTTTGCCGAAACCGCGTTTCATCTGATAATATTATTAGTATGTACGATATTTATGTACATGTATATAACATATTTAATAAAATTTAATGATTAATAAAATTTGATGTTAGTACTGACCTTGATAACTATATATGTATATATATGTATCTCCACATTTATTTCTATGCCCTTTATATTTATTGCTTAATTTATTTGAACACCCACAAACAAAATTCTTCTTTAAAGTGACAAATAACTTCATGGACGAGAACGTTTACCAAAAAATGCCGTTACTTCTTGAAAAAAAAATTCAACCTATCAAATACAACAACAGAAATTTGTACTAGCATACAATTTGCTGAAATCGTATTGTGGTTGGTAATGAGTTTTATTTTTCAAGTGAAATTTAAATAAAATTCAACATGATCTGCTAGAATACAACAACAGAAATTTGTACAAGCATACAATTTGCTGAAATCGTAAGCGGCTTAGTAGCGAGGTTAAATTAAATTTATAAACCTTTTCTTCATTGGCATACCATCAATTTACGAAGTAATCACTTTCATCTTCCATAGCCAATAAGTACTTTCAAAACTAATGAAATATAGAAGTACTTTTTCCAAGTTCCACTGGGAAATGAGATTGAAGATGGAATTTTAGAGCCTCTTCCATTTTTTGAGGAGGATGTATCTCTTAATTTTGATAAGGCCGCGCACATAGGTAGGAGTCTGACAGTAGGTACAGAAAGGAAGAAGAAATTGAGGGAATAAATAGGGTTTTGAAAATAAAGATAGAAGAAAAAGAGCAGGAAAATAGGAGTTTAAAGGTCCAGTTAGTTGAAATGGCCGCAGAGTTAAAAAGATGTGTGGAACAGCTAAGGAATAGCTCATTTAGGGAACAGTCAGACCCTCTTTCTTTAGTTTTTAGTAAAGTTCCTCCTCAGTTAGGTGCTTGCATTAGGAGTAGTTTTATAAATAGTAATCGCCGTACCCATGGTCGGCGATATGACAATTTTTTTAAAACGATAGCTTTGGGTGTATTTTTTTTGTCGCCAGTTGCTTATCGACACCAATTAGATTTTCCATCTGAAAGTACTTTGAAAAATTTTGTTACAGACCGGCCCCGTTTCCCAGGTTGCACCCAAAGCAGCATAAAATCGTTAGAGATTAGGAGTAGGGGATTCACTTTCGAACAAAAGTTCGTGTCGGTTTCATGTGATGAAATGTCAGTGAAATGTCATTTGCAGTATGATAGCAAATTCGATAGGGTGATAGGTCTTGAGGATTATGGCGAGAAAATCGCACTTCTAGATTAGCAACTACTGCAATGATATATGGTGCAAGGTATAGGTGGAGAGCCTTGGTCCCACCCATTGGCTTATTTTTTCGTAGAAGGTTCCTGCAAAGGGGATGTCCTCCAGAAATACATTCTTGAAGCCATTATCCAACTGCAAAATATAGGACTAATTCCTTGCCATTTTGTTTGCGACCAGGGCACCAATTTTCAGAATTTCGCTAATTTGTTAGGTGTTTCAGCGTCACGGCCTTTTTTTAATGTTAAAAAATACGGTTTTCTTTAAAAATTGTCGGGTCAGTTGGTCGGATATTGTTCATTTTTATGAAACCGACTCTAAGTCGAATTATCGGTGTGCGCGTAAATTAACCAATGCTCATATTTATCCAAATACCTTCCAAAAATGAAGGTTAAATTTGCGTCTCAAGTATTGAGTAATACGGTCGCTTCTGGTATGTTGTCCCTATATAGCTCGGGAGCCTTAAGCTCGAATGGTAGGAGCTTTATTAATACCGCGGAATTCGTTTCGTTTTTTAATAAATTATTTGATACTCTAAATAGCAGTTCTGTTCAGGCTGTTCTACCCACTAAAAAAGTGTTTGTAGGTTCCCCTGAACAGTTAGAGTTTTTAAATGAGGCCGAAAAAATTCTAAAAGCTATTCGGATCGTAGACGATTTAGAAAGTAACACAACCAATAATTTTAGTTTTATAAAGGGGTGGGTGTTAAATATTAACAGTTTAAGACGATTGTGGCAATTTTTGTCACATTCAAGTTTTCCGTACCTGAAGACGAGACGACTATGTCAGGACAGTTTAGAACATTTTTTTGGGCATGTTCGAAGCAGAGGAGGTACTAGAGTAACGCCCTATATGTTCTCTAGTTTGCTTAGGAAATCGTTACGTAACCGTCCTAACAAAAGGAAACTGTGAGCTGCCTTTAGAAGCTGATGCTACAGTAATTTCGGAACTTAGTAATAATGTTCTACGTAATGTGTGTAATGATTCACTATTGAATGACCTTTCTTGGCAGGATTTTCAAGGTTTACCACGGCCTGAACACTTCCTCGTTAGATCTATCACATTAGATAGCAGTTTAGAAATTAATTTTTTGAAAGAAAATGCGTTCAGCTACTTTTGCGGCTATTTTTATTTAAAAATTTTCAAACTGCACATACAGTGGCTCAAAGTAATAATGGAACAGTAAAAAGGCAGAAGTTTCGATCAGTATAATTGGTCGTAAAGATTTAGTACAAATATTTTGTATTTTATTTTAAAATGTATATATCACATGATTAAATAATTAATAAAAAATATTGTAAGTTTCACTTTTGTTGTATTTTAATTTACCACTTTTTCGTAAAATCATATATTTTAACCCCAAATTAATATTGGAACACTATATGGCAACTCTACTTATGTATTGCAGAAATCGCAACTAACTTCAATTTTTTATTAGTTAGAACAGAACAAGTAAGGGGAATCCCAAGAATTCGGTATTCAAGTTAAACTAGTTCTGTGTTTAAGTGCTACAAGTAAGATGGCTCCAAAGGGTAAACAAACCACAGATGAACAGCGGGAAACTGTCATTCGGTTATCAAAATCGGGGAAATCTATGCGTGCTATAAGTGAAATTGTGAATCGAGCTCCGACAACAGTATTTAATATAATAAAAAGGTACAAAAATAATGGTAACTTCAGCAATCGACCAAAGCCGAGTAAACGCAAAATTTTTTCTGAGGCCGATGAGCGTTGGCTTTTAGCACAAATTAAGAAAGATGTGTGGCATTATTTGGAACAGAAATTAAATAATCGCCACATTACGAAGAGACCGGAGTTGATAGCAGCCTTGAAAGAGGAGTGGGACAATATACCACCTTCCTTCTGCCGTAAATTGGTGGAATCTATGCCAAATCGCTTGAAAGCTGTTTTACAACAAAAAGGACTGCCCACTAAATATTAAAAAATCTATATTTAATTATTTACTTAATTTATTTGTACTTATTTATAGCTGTTCCATTATTACTTTGAGCCTGAATTCTGTGTATCTGTTATTATAGTTATATTTTTCGTGGTGAATATGAAATATTTTAATGTTTTTTGGGTTGATATTTGTGAACATTAAACAGAATTTAAAAAACAAAAAAAATTATTGTCGTCTTTCAATTTAAATTTTTTGTATTTAAGATAAAAGTATTTTAATCATACTGTTCCATTATAACTTTGAGCAACTGTATGTTCCTTGCCTTTACCATATTTAGGAGATGAAATTCCTTCGGACGAATTCGTCTTCATGCATCAAAATCAAATAGACAAATGCAATTTAGTGGAGCCGCCTGAGGATTTTATTGCATTTGTAAAAATTATGGAAACAAGATTTTTAGAAGAATTCGACAGTAATTGTCATAAAATAGGAATAGGAGATATTCTTTAAAAAAAAAAATGAAAGATGTTAGGCCTTTTTTGTGTTGTGATAGTTGTGACCCAAAAATAGTTATAGCCCTTTTTATTAGAATTAGAATATACTTTTTAATTAAATTTTCAAATAAAGACCTTTCTGTCCCTAATTTTAAAAATAAAATTTTGTGTGTTTCACTCCTATAGGTTTAATTTTTTTTTTGTTTTTTAGTGGTTACAATATGCGAACTTAAACTTACGAAAGAATATAGAAAAGTGAAAAATTTTTAAACAGGTAGGATAAAGAGGCTCTAAAATTAGAAAACAATTTTTTTTTAACGAAAATTAGAATTTGGGATTTAAATGTAGGCATTTGTATATATGTAAATAATATTTTTTTATACTGTAATATTTTTATATATTTTTTACATGAATTGTTATTGTTTTGGTTTTATCGTTATATGTATGTATACATTTATCTATTTTGTTTTTTTCGTTATATACTAATGAATTGTTATCGTTTTGTTACTTTATGTAAATAAATTTTTAATGGGTGATATGTAGGCCTAAAGGGGAACCGAGCACCCAAACCTAACTTCGGTAACGCGCCGTTTTGCATACCTCCTTGGTGGTGTGGAAAGTGCAATTGGGCATTTTAATTTAAGTGCCCAAAAATTCTTATTTTGTTCGATCTGGCCACAATAGAAAATGTTATAAAAAACGATTGGTTTGAGGCGCTCTCACATTGGAATAAGTTGAGCATTCCATTATCGTTGCTTCTGATAAACGAGACTGTAAATAAATGATAGTTGAAAAAATAACTTGTTAGAAATTAAGCATTAAATGATATAGGAATCGAGTTTACCATCTCTACTCCCAAACAGAGAATATTGAAGAAAAATAATATCTTTGATATTCCATAGGAAATATGTTCCATTATGTATGGATATACATATGTATGTAGAACTTTTATTTATTATTTTTCAAATTATTTTATGTTAATTTAATCTTGTTTTATAATAAGTCATTTTAAATAAATAACAGATTTACCTAACACCATTATGATATTTTCATGATGCATGTTAGCTTTCAACCATGGAATTCCTTTCATACGCAATGTACGAATGTAAGGAATTTCGTTTTGTCGTCGGCATTTCTATTTCTCATACATACATAAATATGTACTTCAATTTTTGCTTTCAACCAAGGAATTGCTTGTATGTACATACATATATATGTACATATGTGCAATGGATGCCTTTTCGTTTTGCCGTCGGCATTTCCTTATTGACATACATATGTTCGTATAAAACTAATTATGCATTTCTTTGTTTCGTTTGGCTCAATTTTGCATATTAAGACAAGTGTCAATAATTGCGCCAAAATCAAATATTCGACAAATATTCCCGGCTTCATGATATACAAATGAAGTGCGAAGATAGTGAGAATGTCACTGTTTGCGGCCACGAGCATTACGCTCGAGTAGCTAGGGGTTTTCAAACCACTACTTTGAGGCAAATGAAAAAAAATTAAAGAGCTAAAAAGGAATATTTTCCTGTTGACAAAAAATTGTCAAGCTCTGTAAAAAAAACGTCATGATAACAGGCGATGGAAATGAACATGCGATAACCTTCGCAAAGATGATTTTGAAGAAAAAAAAAACTCCTACGATGAAAAGGAGAAAGCAATGGCTTTAAACATCAATTATATGTCGACTAAGACCTATAATTTTATGCGCGACGATTTGGGGTTTGCATTGCCCCACAAAAAAACACTTTTACGTTGGCGTCCGATCCGGTATGTCTGCCCCGGTATCGACGAGAATGTCTTGAACAATTTAAAAAAAATCGTTCTAGAAATGAAAACAGAAGAACGCATATGCCAATTAATTTTCGACTCAATCAAAAAAGATCTGACGTATAACAAAGTACGAGGTGTGATTGATGCCTTCGTTGATAATGAAGAAGGTCACCGGGAAAGCGTGATCGGCAATAAGTGCTGCTTTTTCATGTTAAAAGGCTTAGCTGCAAAATGGAATGTATGTGATTTCCTATAACGTGGCAAAAAATAGCGTTAAAAGTGCGAATTTTTTGAATTTGCTTAAGAGCAATATAAATGGCTCGGAAGAAATCGGGCTTAAAATCAAGTCAATTGTGTGCGACCAATGTGCACAAAAAGCCAAGTTGAGGCAACTATTAGGCGCTACGAGAGAAAAGCTACCTTTCTTACATAATAAAAGAAAAATATATACATACATATGTATTAAGGTGGGCCAAAAAAAGTTTTTATTTTTTTTTTCTTAGTTACCATGAAAATCTCATCCGACATGACTAAAAACAAGTTCTGGTAAAACCTGAGCTCTTAATATTATTGTTAAGAGGTGCCTCATCGACATTTTCAATTTCCCATATAAGTAACACAGGAAATTTTGTTCTTTTTGTTTGGATTTTTAATGTATACAAACAAATAATTTAAGCGATAATCAACACTTATTCTTATAGGAAATTTACCGATCTACAAAAAAGGTTTAGAACATTTTTTAGCTGTGTCAACTCATTCAAAGTTATTCGTAGTTAAAGTCCAACAAAAAATTATAAAAAATGATTTAAACAAATTTTTCATCTTATATTACAAATTGATGGCTAATAAACATAACAAATCATATATTTCGTAAAACTTATCGAGTGTTTAGCGATGTAACCATAGAATTTTCACAAAATATCGATACTCGTTTAAGAAAATTAATTTTTTAAGTACTTAATTTAAACAAAAACTTTGAACTCTTCTCTGTGTGAGTGATGACTTAGAAACATTAATCGTTGCCTGAAGAAATAATGTGTCCTATTTGCTTCTGACTCTCAGGAAATGTAAATTAATAAGAGCAATTTTTCAGTAATTTTTCGATTGCAACACTACTTTTTATTTCTTATCTCTTACATATTGATTATTTCAAAATTAAACTAAAGTCTTTTTCATACAATCGGGAAATTTTTGTCGGTGATTTGTAACAACTTGCAATAAATATTGCAATTGTTCTTCATTTTTAGTAAGACATTTGTTGTACTCCTCTATTAAACCAACACCTCTTTCTGCTACATTATTAACCACGCTGAGACGATAAAAAAAATGTCTGATTCTCTTGATAGCTTTCATCCCTTGACCAAGATTCCAAATTTTTGTCAATAAAGTCAGTAGGTCAATCGAGTGTGTGAAATATAGTCATTGACTTTTTCGAAATAAAGTCACTCAGATCTACTGATAAGAATTGGTCTGAATTTCCTGGCCCTAATTTCAAATTTTTTTTTTGGATCAGTGTTTATTTCTTTTTTTATTCAAAGCTTGAATCATTTTCTGTTTTATGGGTAGAGGCACATTGTCATCAAAAAGAGAAATAATTGCCAACTGTTCACTCAAATACCACAGGTGATTTTTCATTTTTGAACAAGCTGCTGTTGATACGGAGCTGTTCACAGTTTTATACTCAACTAAGTCTTGCATGAAGGTCAGGTCATTGTATGGTGCCAGAATCGCAGATGGAGCAGTGTACCAAGCTTTCAAATAAATTTTAACAAGAAAAATACAAACTTCACGTAAGCTTGAAAAATATTTACTTATATTACCATATAGGTGTCGCTAAGATCGATAACTACTATACAATAATAATAATACAAAAATAGTAATGAAAATTAGCAATTATGTTCAGCATGACAAGATTGCATGAATTTCTTTTATGAATTAATTAAATAGAAATGAGATATTTAAATCGAAAAAATATGATTTATTATGTTTATTAGCCATCAATTTGTAATATAAAATGAAAAATTGTGGAAATATTTTTTTATAATTTTTTGTTGGACTTTAAAATTTTTAAATAACTTTGAATGAGTTGACTCAGGCAAAAAATGTTCTAGACCTTGGGCCCTATTCTGTATCTCGATTCGAAAGCAAATTCTATTCGAATTTAATGTTCGTCTCGAATGTGTTGTAGCATTCTGTAAAAAAATCGAATTAAGTTTATAAATATGCGAAAGTTGTACCACCCTGTGCCAGTATTTTCGAATGCTAAATGTCAAAATAAAATGAAATAAGTTTAAATTTAATTGAAAAATATGGATTCCGTTGCATTGTGGATGGAGGACGAGGAAATTATTGAGCAAAGGATTACGAGAAGATAAGTAAGTATATAAGAAATGAATTTAATATTATGGAGTTATCGCAAAAAAGGTAATTTGTTATGTACATACATAAGTATGTATTATGTTCGGTTACAAACTGTTTTTGCATTTGGGATTATAGCTTCATACAAAACTTTAGACTTTCTAAGGAAGCCTTTGATTATGTCTTAAGAAGCATAACTGAAGAACTAACGGTACCTATAAGATCCACGGCAGTAAATCCACCTATAAAACTTGCTGCTACTTTAAAATTCCTTGGTCAAGGGGGCTATCAACATCAAATAGGGCAAGACTATGGTGGTAAGTTTATATTACGACGTTTTATTCAGACTTATTTATTGTACTTTATAATTAGATTTGTGACCATAACATGTACATATGTATATAAGAGCTGTAAATGGAGTTTATGGTGGAGCAGCGCATGATGCCCACGTGTGGAGCCTTTCAAACGAACGACAATACATGCTATCCAACTATCAAAATGAAGATAAATCTTCATGGTTAATTGGTCGGTGATTTTATTCAAACCGCTTGTACTTGTATTTATATATAAGTAGTCTAAGGCTTACTAATTATTCATTATCTATCCTAGTTAAGGTGATTCTGGATATCCATTAGAGCCATGGCTCCTTACGCCTTACCGCAATGAAGAAGAAAATTCACTTGAAAGTTTGTAGAATGAAAAATTTACAGAAGCAAGATCAATAATCGAGCGTGTATTTGGAATTTTAAAAAGTCGTTTTCGATGCCTGCTTGCTGGAAGAGAGCTTCACTATGCACCAAAAAAAGTTGTTAAAATTTTGAACGTTTGTTGTGCCCTGCATAACATTTGCCTCATATACAACGTTGAAGCACCAACAGTAATTGAAATTAATGAAGAACGATCTAATTTGGCTTTACCCAACGTAAGTAGGTCAAAACGAGTTTTCACGAATTGCGCAAACGAGACCGAATTAAAATAGGCTTGCGTTCGTAATTTAAATAAAGTAACTAAAAAGCAATTCATTTATTTCATTTCGTTCAATTATTCATACATTTCAATAATTAAAATTAATGGGTATGTACATTTAACATTTGTTCCTTGATTTTAAGTTTTGCAATTCTTATAGGCTATGTTCGTAAATGCATCATGACGCGCATCATGACGATTGCATAACAAACAGAACGTTCAGAAATGCAATATTGCAACACTGCAATAATCAAGCGTTCAAAAAAGCAACACTTCTATCAACTGTCATACATAATTTCTATCAAAAAATTGTTTACTGCATTTAACTACGATGTCTGACGAAAAGTAAGTGCAAAACTGTTTTATTTTAATTTTTGTATTGAAATTTAGTTAAATTATGTTAATAATAATTGTATAAATTATTATTTTCAAATTTTTAGTGAAAATCTCAGTAATGCGGAGACGCAGTTATTGCTGAGATTACGGTTAAATATGGAGGACGAATTTAAATCCGGTAGAAAGAAGAAAAATGTATTGTGGAAGAAAGTTTTGAGCGAAATTAAAAATGTAAATCCACATATAAGACTGGACAGCACCACAGCGCAAAGAAAATTCTTAAATCTCTTGGTAACGTACAAGCGCATTAAGAAAAGAAATAATTCTTCCGGTAGAGAAGCTACATCCTGGAGGTATTTTGAGGACTTCGACGAAGTTTATGGTACAAGGCACTCAATTACTCCTCCAATAGCAAATTTGCAAGCCTCTTTGGATTTGGTACCTTCAACGTCGCCCACATCTTCAAGTGAAGTAAATGAGTCGCCAGATTCTCCACCGACTAGCAGTCAGAGAGCCACTCGTCCTCGAGCGACGTCTAACAAAGACATTTTAAAGTTTTTCGAAGCAGAGGCGGTTAAAGAAGAAGCTCGACATAACGAGGTCATGGCTATGGAGAGGGAAAAGCTGTCTCTAGAAAAAGAAAGAATAAAAGCTCTACTAGACATGAAATCGGTGTTGGCAGATTATTTAAAAAAATAGTGTTAATATGAATAGGTAAGTATTTGGCCTGTGGTAGAGAACTGAAATGTACCTTTTTATTTTTTATATGTGTAAGAAGTTCAACTTATTTTTTTATTGAAACTAAGTTTAGTTAAATAAATGTTTTTTCTTATAGAAAATGTCCTCGGGAAACGACTTTATTGTTTTAATAAATGATTTGCTTTTAGGTATTTTTCTTTTTAAAGACAAACATTTGTACCTACAAATTTTTCATTTTGACTTCAATAGCCTTCTTTTTCTTAAATTTAAAGAAAATCTATCATTTCTTTGCTCACAAATTTCGTCTAGTATTAGGTTCAGCAAAATTTCCATTTTAGTATTATACGCGTTCAAAAATGCAAACAAATGTATCTGCAAATTGTCAAAAATTGTATAAGAAGTATCAAACGTCAAACTTGCAGTGTTGCAACTGTTGCTTATGCTGCAAGTCATGATGCATTTACGAACATAGCCATATTGTTCCTCTCCCTGTCGCTTTTAATTTTGTACTTATGCTTTAGCTTTGCAAACTTTAGTTTTTGTCTTTCTAATTCTATTTTTTCTTCATTTTGTTCAACAAGTTTCTTATTAGATTTAACTTAGATTAGATTTTAAATTGTAATTCACGTCTTTTAAAATCTTAGTACAATCCTTGTGAAACTTTATTTGACCGTACTTTCATTTTCAAGAGATTGTTTTTACTTCCTGTACGTGACCGCACAGTGCTACATTTGGGTGACGTTCGGAGGCGAGAAGGTGATGTTAAAGGAGGTAGTTCTTCCAAATTTTGCAAATCACTTATGTCGTTCTGAGTGCTTGGATCCGTGATTTCACATTGGTAGCTTTGTGTGACTTCACATGTTCCCGCACCGAACTTTTGAGCATCTCCTATCCCATCTGTGTGTATATGTAAGTCAAATGCTCTTGATTCAACTGAATTGAAGGAATGAACTTTTACAGGCCCACCACCTGTCCCCGACATATGCAGCAACTTATTTTTGCGAGCTTTAGCCTTAATGTGGGTTTTGTACTCCGCCCAAACCTTAAACAAACAAAATAAATAGAAATCAAAGCACAGGTAACGTATAATAGCAAAATAATTTTGTTCACACAGAAATTTACCTTTTTCCACGAAAGCATGTGCCGTATGGGTGGTCCATCTCCAATTAAATTCTCACTCAACCGCTCCCACAAATGTTTACTTGTTTGTTTAGCGTCGGCACAGTTTACGTAGCCTTTGGCCAAGTTTGGATGTGATTCCATAAATTCCACCATAATTTCAAATTGGCTTTGTTTAGTGTGCTGACTTTTGCTAACCGAGTCCCTATTAAAAATAATATTTTTTTTTAAACTTATCTATAGTATAACATTTAATAAAACTTATTAAAATACTTACATTTTTCAAAACGTTTTATTCTACAACTCATAAGCTAACGAATATTTTATGCGAAACTTCGAATTACATAGTTGCAAATTTTCTTAATTCGGATTCACTTTTCGAAAGAAGGATTCAAAATGCGAAAATAGAGTAACCGAATACAAAAACTTCGAATTCGAAAAAATTCATTTTCGAATCGAGATACAGAATAGGGCCCCTTTTTTGTAGATCGGTAAATTGCCTAAAAGAATAAATCTTGATTTGTACATTAAAAATCCAAGCAAAAAGAATAAAATTTCCTGTGTTATTTATATGGGAAATCGAAAATGTCGATGAGGCACCTCTTAATATTAATATTAAGAGCTCAGGTTTTACCAGAACTTGGTTTTAGTCATGTCGGATGAGATTTTTATGGTAACTAAGAAAAAAAAATAAAAACTTTTTTTGGCTTACCTTAATACATATGTACATACTTATGTATATGATGTTTGACTATTGCCATTTGATAAAATGCATGCGCAATATGTTCCTAAAGTAGTACATATGACGTTGAAACGCAAGATGGACTGACAACTTTTAAAGTTGTGCAAAAAATATATGCCATAGACCAGGCGAATGTAAATTTTAAAATGTGCCTAAAACTAACCTATTCGCATGTGTACCCCACAACCTTGGAAAAATGTCAGTGTCAGGAGCTACACGGGTAGCAATTCGATCGCCGCGGCAATTTAGATGGCAATAAAAGAAAATTTGTTGGGATCCGATGAGCATTTAAAAAAAGAGCCACAGCAACCCAACTGCTGGTGAAGAGGATGAATGATCTGTTCGACGAATTGGATTGTAAGAAGCTTTGCAATCCAAATCCGCAAAGACGGCCAATACAAAGAGATTGTATTGAAAAAATTAACAGGTTGAAAGATCACATCGACTACATAAAAAAATATAAAAAAAGGCTAACAATCAAATAATGTGCATAGACTCATTTGTATTAACCATAAATGCAATGATCGCATTGAGCGGCGATATATTCAATGAATATTCGAATACATCATGAACCAAGATGCCTTGGAAAACTTTTTTTTTTATAAAATAAGAGCGAATTTAGGATGTAATAATCATCCATCCGCACATGACATCAACAGGAAGAGCTTTTTAAAAATGAAGTTAGGGCGAGATATTACGAGTATAATAAAAGAGAAAAAATAAAGAAACTGGTAACGTAGATTGCAGGCCATATTTAATTTTTCTAGCAACTTCCTTGTTATAAAAAGTAAAAGAACTACATACATATACGAAATAAAAGTACACTGGTCAAATAACTATAACACATTTCTCTCTTTTCATTTCTCTCATTTCAGATTCTTCAAAAACTAATAATGTTCTTTTTATTTCTTTCAGAGTAGAATTAATTTGTAAATAGTTTGTAGTAATAGTTTTAGCAAAGACAAAGATATCTAACTAACCCTAACTCTTCTGTCACTGGAAATGTGAGAGCCGCTCACCTACCGAACTTTAACAGTTGACTGGATTGGGTAGGTTTTGACGTTTCGCAATTGGAAGAAAAGATACGACCGGGAGGAGGAATTCGTAACGGCCATAGTTTCTTCGCAGAAAGAAGAATTTATTTCCTCTTGGTGCACCGGCTCAAGAACAAACACACGCAGAAAATTATTTGCAATGGCTGTAAAACATGTCAGACCAAAATGTATATTTGCGTGCAATGTCACGCAAAAATATATTTGCAGCCTTGTTTTAGCTGTAATTTTACATAAAGACATATTACGTCGTTAAATTTGTGAGGAAGGTAGGTTTTAATTAGATTTTATAATTTCTATTTAAATTATAAGGATTTGTTACAGTTTTTTTGTTAAAAATTTATGCAGAAGCTGCGTCAATTCACAATAGCCATGCATAATATTCATTCACAATACATTGACCGAATCAGCCGTTCATATATCATTGGATTCTGCAATGGGTGCTCTCGTGCTCTTGTATATTTCGGTATAGTATTTTTGCAATCTGCAATCTTGATATATGACCAAGCACCCCACGCTTTTCTCACAATAATGCAGGAATTATTTTTCACTTTTTAGTTTGATATGTTTTAAAAGCGTGTTTTTTAGTTTTTAAACTATATTTATTTTTAATTTTTTAGTTTGATGTAAGAAACCCCAAATTTGTTAAAATATGAACTATGACATGTAGTATGGGTTAAGTAAATCGATAATTAGGCAGCATTTAATATCTACTCGCAACCTTTCATTGACTTATTGTTATATTATTTGCGACCAAGTTCTATTCACGACTATGAATTATTACTTCATAATCGAATCGAATCGAATTTACAACGACTAAGTGCTACATAAGCTTGTCCAGCAGCAAACAGTCGAGAGCCCAGATAAATTACTGCATGATCTACTGTACAACCAGAGAACGTATATTTATGACATATATATCGTATATTTATAAGTATACGTTCTCTGGTACAACCCTGAATCTTATGAACGGTCGACGCCCAACTCAGTATGCTATTCATATATCACCAAAACTAGTTTTATATAGATGTTGCATACTTTTAAGCGCATCTTTTTGGTGAGGTGCTTAAACTTACTATCGCCTTCCTACAGTGTCGCTCAATATTCCAGGTACCACTTAAAAAAGTTACATACATACATACAAGTGAAGCTAATAAAAGCGTACAAAAAAAAACAAAATAAATGGGATTTGAAGATTGTGCTCCCCAAGTTGAAGAAGCTGTCTCAAATGCACTCAATGCATCGAGACAGCTTTTTCCCATTATTGAAAGTGTGATTGAAGATGGAATTTTAGAGCCTCTTCCATTTTTTGAGGAGGATGTATCTCTTAATTTTGATAAGGCAGCGCAAACAGGTAGGGTCTGACAGTAGGTACAGAAAGGAAGAAGAAATTGAGGGAGTAAATAGGGTTTTGAAAATAAAGTTAGATGAAAAAGAGCAGGAAAATAGAAGTTTAAAATGCCCAGTTAGTTGAAATGGCCAGGTTGCACCCAAAGCAGCATAAAATCGTTAGAGATTAGGAGTAGGGGATTCACTTTCAACCAAAAGTTCGTGTCGGTTTCATGAGATAAAATAACACTGAAATGTCATTTGCAGTATGATAGGAAATTCGATAATGTGACAGGTATAGAGGATTATGCCGATGAAAATCGCACTTCTTCATTGGCTTATGTTTTCGTAAAAGGTCCCTGCAAAGGGGATGTCCTCAAGAAATACATTTTTGAGGCCATTATCCAACTGCAAAATGCAGGACTAATTCCTTGCCATTTTGTTTGCGACCAGGGCACCAATTTTCAGAATTTCGCTAATTTGTTAAGTGTTTCAGCGTCACGGCCTTTTTTTTAATGTTAATGGCAAGGAAGTGTATTTTTTTTTACGACAGCCCCATTTGATAAAAAGTAGTCGTAACTGTTTACAAAATTTAAAATATACGGTTTTCTTTAAAAATTGTCGGGTAAGTTCATTTTTATGAAACCGACTCTAAGTCGAGTTATCGGTGTGCGCATAAATTAACCGATGCTCATACATATTTATCCAAAAACCTTCCAAAAAATGAAGGTTAAATTCGCGTCTCAAGTATTGAGTAATACGGTCGCTTCTGGTATGTTGTCCCTATATAACTCGGGAGCCTTAACCCTAGAACACACACCCAGAAAATACCACGTAAACACACACCCGGGATACGTTTGTACCCGGGACCTTAGTTTGCGGTTTTTTTAATGCTTATTCAACCGATTTTTATGATTTTTTTTTGAAATGTATATTTTAATATATAACAAGTATTTTGTCTTTTGTTTAATTCGAATATTCCTACTGGTTCCAGCGATATGGGCAAATAAAGTCAGGACATGCAACAGTGGATTTTTGTCCTGATAAATGCAAAACAAAATAATATAATTTATAATAATATACTTGTAGAGTAACAGCGAATACACATTTTGGTTTTTATTTCATTGAAATTATTTAAAATAGAAGTCTTCTTTTTTTCGAAAAAAAAACCTCGCGGCACTTACCCTTTGTGTTGGCGAAACGATTTCAAAGCGGGATACTTGGTTGATACTCGTATGTACGTATAAGCGCACGCATCGTATAAGAAAGAGAGGCTGGCGCCGTCCGCCAGTCCCTTTTGTTGCTTGTGTTTGGTGTCTTCGGGTGTGGTGTGAAAGCTGTGGTGTAGATAATGATGAGATGAGAGTGTGATGAAATGATGTGTGGATGATATAGATGGTGTAGATGGTGTAGTCGTGTTGAGTGTGGTGTGTATGAGTGGGGTGTAGTTTTATTATATTAAGCGGGGGGTCAGGTGCTCATTTAGCCATCCCGGCCCCCCTAAACGGCTGTTTAGCCTAAAAGGCGCTGCAGCTGTTGCAGCGTAGCCACAACGCTGCTCAGCCCAGTAGACCGACGAGGTGGTGGCCCAGGCTGTCGACCTGGGGGGATCGGATGGGTGGCCGATTCACCTCGCGTGCCGCGCTGCGATGTAGCAGCGTGTGATGCGGCCTGTGGCATATTTGGCACAGCCCGCGTGACTCACACGCTGCAATCACATGTGTATGTGACAGGCAGTTATGGCAATGCCCGTGGGCCTGGGCAACTTGCTGCCGTTGCACGGGTCGCATACCCCGAAATATGCCACAATGGTGCAGCCGGTGTGGGCGTCGACAGATGGGGCACTTTATCTGACGGATCTCCGAGAAGTCCTCGATGTGATCGGTGGTGGTCGGGTGCCACCACGAGGCGCGGTACCGGCTGCAGGCGCGGTTACTTGCCGGTACGGAGGTACCGGCGTTGTTGCCGGTGCAGTTGCTGGCGTGGTCGCCGTAGCCGGTGCTGTTGCAACTACTGTTCGGGGCGTTGGTGCAGGCCCGTTGCGTGGCACATTGGTTGCCGCCCGAGCGGCTGACGTATTTGCAACTGGCGTATCTACATCCATGGTAATCTGCGGGAAATGAGATGGTTAATTATGCATATCTGTCATTGTAAGTTGATATGGGCCATCGTGCCACGATATGTGGCATGAATGGGCCGTCGTATTGATCGACCATTTTTTGTTTGTTTTCTTTACGGCTTGTTATTTTTACGTACGGTTTATTATTTTTATTTACGGTTTATATTTGCGTATTTTTCGTTTTCGTATTTAATTTAGTGATTTTATTATATCGCGATATTATCGGTTTGGTTTTTCCGGTTTTCGGATTCGCGATCGTCGGAAGTTGGCAGAAAGCATAGCTTCACGAGCGGTCTGGTTACCGTTCCGTTTTGCGTACGGAGATCAACGATTCGTATGTGACCGTCGGAGCCGTAATGTAGCTTTTCTATGCGGCCAAGCCGCCACTCGGTGGGGGGTAGACAATCGTCGTGAATGAGGACACAGGCTCCACGTTTAGGCGCTTGTTGAGGAGTCTTCCAGCGGTATCTTTTGTGGAGATCCTTTATGTATTCGTCTTTCCATCGGCGGCTGAAATCATGATGGAGAATTTTAATTCGTTCCCATCGATTTAATAGAGATAGCGACTCCACGCCTGGCTCAGGAATGGCCAGGATGGGTGCTCCTTTTAGAAAATGCCCTGGGGTTAAGGCGGTGAAATCTTAGGGGTCTTGCGATAGTACTGTGAGTGGCCGTGAATTGAGATCGGCTTCAATTCGATTTAATAACGTCGGGAACTCTTCGTAATTGAATTTATAATTTCCAGTTACCCGCTTGAAATGGGATTTGAAGCTTTTTACAGCTGATTCCCATAAACCGCCCATATGAGGAGCGCTTGGGGGTATAAATTGCCAATTGATACCTTTAGGGGCGTACTTTTTTACGATGTCGGGTGACACTTGTTTTAAAAAATCCACAAATTGCTTTTCTGTGGCTCGTTGAGCTCCGATAAAGGTTTTGCCATTATCGCTCATGATTTTTGATGGGTAGCCACGTCGAGCGACGAAGCGAGCAAATGCCGCGAGAAAAGCCTCCGTCGTCAGATTGCTACATAGCTCAAGGTGTACTGCCTTTGTCGTGAAACATACAAAGACAGCCACATAGCCCTTCATGAGAGTGGGAGACCTTAACATGGATGCCTTTACCTGGAAAGGCCCAGCAACTGTTGTGGTGAAAGGCAGAGCGAAATTGCAGCGTTCCGGTGGAAGTGCTGCCATAATCTGCGTTCGCATCTTCTGCTTGTGCATAGTGCAAATCTTGCACGTGAAGATGCACTTCTTGATTTGCGGCTTAAGACGGGGGATATAATACTCCTGGCGTACCATCAGTTGCATGAGACGATGTTCGGCGTGTAGCATTAAGATGTGGATGTAATGGAGGAATAATGTGGCAAATGGTGACCTCTCTGGAATTATTATGGGGTGGCGTTCATTGTATGTCAGGCTCGAATTAGCAAGCCGACCATTGGCACGATGCAGACCTTTCGTGTCCAGAAATGGGTTGAGGACTAAGAGTGAGCTCTTTTTATCAATCGGCTTCGATTCTCTTAGTAGCGATATATCGCGGCTGAAATAGCGCGCTTGTGTATATGTTATTAGAGCGACCTTTGCTTTTGTAACTCTAGGTGCGTCACTGTGTTGCATGGGAAATTATGTGATCCCTTCACTTTGCTTTTGAGTTGTTCTATAAATTTGAACATATAAGCAACTACTCTGAGAGCTCTTGGAAACGATGAAAATCGTTCAACTATGTCGGCATCATCCAAAAATGTGTGAAAGGTGGCGATTTTTCGACCTTCTGGTGCGATAATGTTGCGCATGGGGGATTGTGGCCAAGAGTCAGGAGATTCTATCAACCATAGGGGGCCATTCCACCAGAGGGTGGTGGTGGCAAGGTGCAGTGGCTTGCACCCTCTCGTACTTAGATCGGCAGGATTGTCAGCACTGGCTACGTGACGCCAAGTGGCTGATCCCACTAGGTCAAGAATTTGAGACGTTCGGTTAGAAATATACGTCTTCCATGCATGTGGTGGCTTTTCCAACCAGGCTAGTACAATTTCTGAATCGGACCACATATGTATATAGTTTGAACTTTGTCATATTTAAGTGCATTTGCACCATGGCTACTAATTTTGAAAGTAGTAGTGCGCCACATAACTCAAGTCGTGGGAGACTTATAGTTTTCAAAGGTGCCACCTTTGCTTTTGCTACTAATAAGTGGCTTGTGGTCGTGGTGTCACTTTGCGTGCGCACATATGTAGATAGTAGCGCAGTATGCCTTTTCTGAGGCGTCACAAATTCATTGTAATTCGACTTTGTGTTCAAGGGAGTAGTTTACCCATCGTGGAATTTGTATCTGAGAAATATCATTCAGATTGTTTGCGAACTGGGACCATTTTTCTAAGCGAAGTGGTTTCACTTGTTCGTCCCAGTCGGTTCCATCTAGCTATAGTTCTTGTATTAAGATTTTAGCTTGGATCATAATTGGCGAAAGCCATCCTGCGGGGTCGAAAAGTTTTGCCACCGAGGATAAAATCTGTCTTTTTGTGGTGGCTGATAATGCGGATATGGACTCTGTCGTGTATGAAAACTGGTCCGATATCGCATTCCATTGGATGCCTAATGTTTTTGTTGTACATTCCTTTTCGAATATAAGGAAATTAGTGTCCAACAAATTTTCGTTTGGAATATTTTTGAGTATATTCGGGTGATTTGCCGTAATCTGTTTTAATGGAAACCCTGCGGATTTGAGGGCTTTAATTACCTGTGATAAGGCTTCGTATGCTTTTGGAAGAGTATGACTTCCAGACAAAATATCGTCTACATACGTTTGAGTTTTCAACACTTCAGTTGCCAGAGGAAATTCTGACTTTGTGTTGTCTGCCAATTCGTGGAGTGTTCGAATGGCTAGATATGGTGCACAGTTGACGCCAAATGTAACTGTTTTCAGTTTGAAGTCGCGTAAAGGACTGGTGGGGAATCTTCGGAACATAATACGTTGAAAATCTGGGTCGTCTTTATGTACGACTATTTGCCGATACATTTTTTCAACGTCCCCATTGAATACATATTTGAATATATGCCAGTTTAATATCAGAAGCATTAAATCTGGTTGGAGTGTGGGTCCCGTAAATATGATATCATTTAGGGAATTCCCTGAACTAGTGGTTTTCGAGGCATTAAAAACAACTCTTACTTTTGTTGTTTTTTTTGTCTGGATTCACTACTGCGTGATGTGGCAGATAAAAGGAGTAGTATTTGCCGTTGACGATTTTCTCCCCTGAGTTTACTTCCTCCATGTGATCCAAATGGAGGTATTCTTCTAACACACCATCATACTCTGATTTGAGTTCACCTTTTTTAAGTAAGTTTCTTTCCATACTTAGAAACTGCTGTATTGCAGAGGTACGAGAGTGACCTAAGGCGAGTGTGTTAGGAAATTGTTGCCTAAGTGGTAGTCGTACGACGTACCGACCGTTTTCTGATCTAGCAGTTGTGGCTTTGTAAAAATCCTCACAATACTGATCTTCAGGGGTTTTGACTGATATAGGGGGGAGTTCTTCTAATTCCCAAAATTTTCTCAATTGTGAATTGAGGTACTCATTTGAGACTTCCTCAACTTGAGTTGTCAATGTTGTGACTGGTTCCGCAACTAGTCCACTTAGGACCCATCCGAAAATGGTATTATGCGCCAGAAGTGTTTTGGTAATTTTCTCAATACCTTCGAGAATTATTTGTGGTATGAGATCGCTGCCTAATAGGAGATCTATTTGAGCGGGAGTGTTGCAGTTGGGGTCTGCTAACTTAAGGTGTGAAACCTTTGCCAATGCTTGCTATTTATATGATAGCTTGGTAGCATGTTGGTTAATTGCGGTAAGACAATAGCTTCTGCTTGTATGCGCTTATCCGCTTTGGGGAGAAGAGGGTAATGGGGCAGATTTTATTTGAGTTTTGAACAACTCTTCCGCCCATTCCCGTGATTTCAAAGTTGGCCAGTTTTGTTGGTAACTGTAGCCTGTTTTGTGCCCTAGACGCTATAAATGATCGTTGGGATCATTGGTCTATTAAGGCTCTGAGTTTAAACAGTTCTCCTCGGTGTTCGATGGAGACAACTGCTGTGGGTAATAGTACCCTACTGTGATTTTCGCTATGTAGCGATTGGGTTTTCAACGCCTTTGAGCAGCATGGTGCTTCTTGGCAGTTTTCAGAATTTGTTGTGGCAACTAATCCTGTTGCTCGTTTTACGTTTGCATTGTTCGGGGGTGAACTGGAAAAATTTGTTATGTGTAACATGGAATGATGTCTTTTATGGCAGTAAACGCAATTAAATTTGCTTTCGCAATCTTTAAGCGTATGCGCATGTGACAGACAGTTGGTACATAATTTTTTCGTTCTTACGAAATTGTTTCGATCGCTTACATTCATTTTTTTGAATTTTTCGCACAATTTTAATTTGTGACCTCCTCTGCACAGTTCACATGACGTTTGCTTATATTGTTCAGAAGTGAACGATTGATTCTTAAAAAAGCTTCTATTTAAATTATTGTGACTACTTGCTTGGGGTCTATTGAAGCTTCTATTGAGGTCGTTTTGAACGTTTTTCGTTCTGACTAGTTTTTTATCTACCCTTTCTGCGATTTCATATTGGGTAGTAAGAAATTCTTTCATTTGCTGCCACGTTGGGCACTTTCTTCGCGATGAGAGCGATTGCTCCCACAGAAGTAACGATTTTTCTGGTAATGCAGCTGTGCATATATTTACCAGAATGGGGTCCCAATTATCTGTGGGAATATTCTGTGTTGATAAAACAGACAAACAATTTGAAACCGTGGATTGAAGCTTTTTGAATTCTTCACTGGTTTCCTTCTGAATTTTTGGTAAATTCATTAGTATCGTCACTTGCTTGTCGACCAATATTCTCTCGTTTTCGTAACGTGCTTTAAGAGCTTCCCAAGCAAAATTGAAATTTTCGTCATTGAGAGCGAACTGTTTGACTATTACGCCTGCCTGACCTTTGGTTTTGTATCTGAGGTGATACAATTTCTGCGCTTGTGATAATTTAGGATGGTTTATGTACACAGCTGTAAACATGTCCCGGAAGGACGGCCACTGTTCATAACCACCATGAAATATATCTGTGTCGCATACTGGCACTTTAAGGTGAATGTCTTTGTGGCAGCTCTACCCTCGGTTGTGGAGTAGGTGCAATTGCTCTTAAAAGCTTTAGTTGATCAGAGATCATTGCTTTTGTGTCTTCGAACTGGTCTAGGCAGTGTTCATACTTGGTGTATGCCGAAGATTTAAAATTTTCCGGTAGATCTGAGTCGTCAGATTCTACGATTGCGTCATATGCCGCTTGGAGACGCGTCCAGAAATTGTCTAAATTATCCCTTTTGATTTCTAAGACCGACTCAGAATTGTCTTGAATCGGTGAAGATGAAAATCGAGTGCAGTATCGTATCAAACTGTCACTCTCAGCAATGAATTTTGTATAAGAAATGTCTTTACCCCTCTTTAGTTTTGTAGCACCTTGCTTTGAGCTTGTAGCTTCAGCCGGTGTACACGGACTCTTTTCTTCTGAAATCATTTTTGGAACTTTTAGTGACTGTATTGCTTTAGATTCTTTTGAATCTGAGCTCATTTAGAAAATGTTTTAAAATAATTTAAAATGTCCAAGTGTAAACTAGACTGGTAGATGTACCGAAAAAGCTTTGTAATAATATAGAGAATAGAAAACTCTTTTGTATACAAGAGTTTCAAAGAGAATCAATGAAACCACTGGCTTTTTGATAACCAAATTTTCAAAATATTTTTGTATATAATTGTATATGTACTTATGTATGTGTTTGGACGCGAACTCTTTTGCGTAAATAAGCGTTTTGAACGAATTTAATTTAACGATAACGCGGTCAATTGTACGTGATGCCGAAAACCGAAACTCTTACGTATATATATATATTTTGTGAGTATATGTATATATATATATATTTGTAATAAATATATATATATATTTGTAAGTATCTGGATATATGTATATATATTTGTAATATATATATATTTTTGTAAATATCTATGTATATATAATATTTATTTATTATTATTTATTTTGTTTCTTTTATATATATTTTGTACCCGTAATTCTTATAGGGTATGCCTATAAGCGTATCTTTCGCAATTATCTTATGGGCTAGTGAGAGCTCGAGCAGAGATCACTGCACTTTGTACATGCATATGTATATATGTATGTATGTATTATGCTTTTATATGCAAACCTGCTTGTTTTTGACGGTCAAAGAACAAGGGGTATTGCCAGATGGATGCCAATGTGGACTTTGAAGCGATATTTATGTAATGTGGTGAATTTTATTTAACCCGCGTAATTTGTTGGTTTTCCAATATATCGCAGGTATTTTTGCCGTCTGCGCTTATGCTTACGGCTTTTATATAGATGTATAGTATGTGTAAATATTCAAATTTGTATGTACCAATAGAACGTGTATATATGTATGTTTGTATTATATTAATTTCCTTCTCTTTTTTTTGTTATTATTTTTCGCTTTTGTTATAGATCTGCCTTATAGAGCCCATACACGAGCACACAAGTGCGTTCGATCGGTATGAATTCGTTTGCCCATACACGACAAACAAATCCATTTTGCGTCCGTTCTTCACAGAGTTAACATGTGCGACAGGCAAGCGGAACATTTCTTGGAATTTATTTCTAATGTAGCATTTTTATCTATTTCATGGAATTTCGTTAATAAGTTATTCCAACTTTTATTTTTCTTACACTATGTATGTATATATATGAGCGCTTAGGCAAAAAGCGAAAACTTTGAAGCTGGATTTCTCGGTTTTTCATTTTTACGATTATTCTTAATTGGCGGGCAGGATAGGGAAAAAACTAAACGTCGTATGGAATTAGGGCAAAGTTTATTATCATTGAAATAAAATTATCTTATATTTAAACTGAAAAATATATTAAGAAAAGTCAAGTTTTAACATATTTTTAAACAGCATAAAGTAAAATTCTTTTGATCAAAAGCCATTATTTATTAAATTTTTAATAAAATTTTAAATTTTACACTTTTTTTTGGAATTGTCTTAGTTTAACTAGAAGATAAATTAATAAAAAATGTGAATCTCTTTGAATTTTTTGTTTCCGATAGAAATTGCGACCTGCATCCTGCCCGCCGTCCGAAAAATGTACATGCGAAATGCATCGGGTAATTGCTTTCCAAAGGCAGAATATCAAAGATTTCGTATTCAAAAAATTTGTGAAAGATGTTCAAATATATAACTATAAAACCTAGAAATTTCGCTTGAATCAATTATTTCTTTCCCTCCCAAAAAAATCCTCAAAAAAATCGATTTTTTGAAGCCTCGAAAGCAGGCTCTCCCCTTAACACTTGCCATTGTCCGCGATCTTCACTGTTCGGCGACACGAGAGAAATGAGATTTTGTGCGCCGACAACGCCATACACGATAAACATGTTCGCGCACCGATCGTAAAAAATCAAACATTTTCGCGAACATGGATCGGTACGCGAACAAGCCCATACACGATAAACCGCAAGCGCACACATACCGATCGAACGCACTTGTGTGCTGGTGTATGGGCGCTTTTAGCTTGCGTTTTTATAAGCAATCCTGCTTACTGCTTTAGGAAGCAGAAGGGGTATTGCGGGAGATAGTGCAAGTAGATACTTGAATTTGTATATTTGTAGTGTTGTATGTGTGTATATGTACACAAATGTATAATCGCATGAAAAGGCAGCAATAATATTAGTAAAGTGATATTACATATGTTTTAATGTTTTTAATTTTTTGTATATCGGTTTTTCCGTTTGCTCCGTTATAGGGCTGGGGAAGTATAATACCGATATATATATATTTTTTTTGTATTATTGGCATCCGTTTTTAAACCTGTTTAAACGGATTTTTTCAGGTTTTGCCAGTACAAACATACATATATATATATAATGAAAATGAAAAAGATACACTTAATTTGACGCGCTTCAAGGGTCTTTTTTTGTGTTTTCTGTGGGGGGTATAAGTGTATGCACTATGTTTTTTCGTTCTGTTGTCCGTGGCCTTCCCTCCTAAAGGCGGTCAGCTGTTATTATTTTGTTTTCCTGTGCTCGTCTCCTTTGTTGGTAGTGTGCAGGTCTCTGAGATGTCCAGATGTTTAGGTGCGCAGTTGGTTTTGCTCCCGAGTTACGTCGACGTCGATGCCAACCACTATCGGCATGACCGATATGAATGCAACTGCAATTCATAAGAACTGCAACAAAGAAATAATGCCGACGTCAACGTTAACAACCTACCCCAAAACACTTAGAATTAACTGGTCTACTTAAATATTTTCCCTTTTTTGTTACCACATTGCATTTCCGCTGCACATTTAATATGTTCAAACGAATATTGCGATAGCAATTAACTTCACAATAAATAGTGCAACATAAATATTTGAGGGAATGCAATTGATGTAATGTGAGAAGTAGGCCACTTGACAAATATTGTCGCAACTACAAGTGGTTGCGCCAAAATAATAATAAGAAAAGAAATAATGTATTTTGTATCAGAAAATAAAACTTAGCTTAAGAAAATATTGGAAATAAATGAACAGAAGAATTCTGACGGTTAATCCGACAAGTCGTGTTTTTCACGTTCAATATTTACCGGTCAACGATTTAAACTTACAGTGGCTCACAGCTTATTTCGTGTAAGCAACAATTTTGATAATACCGATATGAAATTAATATTTTTTGCTCTGAACTAAATGAACGAATGATGCAATTATATTGGTAATTTAGTTTTAAATACAAAACATGTAAACAAATTTACAAAAGTATTCAAATTCAATATTTTATTAAACAAAAACCAAAAACACTCATAATTCATGGGTCACAGCTTATTTCGTGTGTTGATTTTCGTTCATGTGATACATGCAAATAACGGATGCAGAAAACTAACGGTAAATCAAAGAGTGAACTGTGAATACTTAAGAAGCAGTTTATGTTCTAAAAACAATTCAGATCAGTTGCAATTACGCGGTATATCAACATGGGTCCACGCACTTCAATTGAAAAACGCGAATTAGTTATTAAGCATTTTCAAAGTGGAAAAACGCAAAAACAAATTGCTGAAATGGTTGATTTAAGTTCATCTACAGTTCAATATATAATTCAGCGCTTTGTTCGTGAAAATCGCGTGCATAACAAGGGTCGAAAGGCTCCTAATAAAATTTTTAATGAAACGGATGAGAGGTGGATTTTAAAAAGATTAAAAAGAACCAATGTTAAGTGCTCCAGCGCTGACCAAAGATGTTGAAATGTTTCTCGGCAAAAAATGTCATCCAGAAACTGTGCGCAGAATATTAAGGGATTCCAATTTTCATGGGCGAACAGCACGGAATAAGCCTTTTATAAATAAGAAAAATAAAAAAGCCCGTTTACAGTTCGCAAAAGACCATTTAAATAAGGACAATGCTTTTTGGAATACGGTTATTTTCGCCGATGAGAGCAAGTTTAATCTTTTTGCGTCAGATGGTAAAGCATACGTATGGCGGCAACCAAATACTGAGCTCCAAACAAAAAATTTACGCGCAACAGTAAAACATGGTGGCGGTCATGTAATGGTTTGGGGGTGTATGTCATCTGCAGGCGTTGGTCGATTGGAGTTTATAGACTCCACTATGAATAAAGAAGTGTACCTAGACTTACTGAAAAAAAAATTTGCTTCAAAGTGCAGAAGACCTGGGTATACGTGACACTTTTCGCTTCTACCAGGACAACGACCCTAAACATAAATCTGGTCTTGTACAAACTTGGCTCATTTGGAATTGTCCACACCTCGTCCAAACACCTGCACAGTCACCAGATTTGAACGTCATTGAAAATGTATGGCACATTCTGGAAATTAATATTAGAAAACACCACATTTCTAGCGTCCAAAATCTAAAAGCGGCTTTGAAGGAAGAGTGGGGTAAAATATCGCCAGATTATACAAAAAAATTGGTGGAATCAATGCAAAACCGCATGAAAGCTGTAATCGAGCAAAAAGGCTTTTCCACAAAATATTGAAATTTTATTTTTGTTTACTTTTTATAACTTTTTATTAAGCATTTTTGTACCACACGAAATAAGCTGTGACCCATGAATTATGAGTGTTTTTGGTTTTTGTTTAATAAAATATTGAATTTGAATACTTTTTAAATTTGTTTACATGTTTTGTATTTAGAACTAAATTATCAATATAATTGCATCATTCGTTCATTTAGTTCAGAGCAAAAAAGATTAATTCCATATCAGTATTATCAAAAATGTTGCTTACACGAAATAAGCTGTGAGCCACTGTAAGTTTAACAAGAATTTAAAAATTTAGTATTGAATTCGGGTTCAATAACTACAACTGGCGCAGTCGACGGAACTTTGCCCTTAGACAAAGAAAAAGAGCCTGACACAACATGTAAACCGCTTAAACGTACTTATTAAAGTGAAAAGTAAAAACGTCAAATGATTTAAAGGCCACTGAAACGACAAGACTTAATATAAATATAATTTTACAATTGAAATTCTTATAATAAAAGTTACATAAAGAAATATTTTAGAGTGAACTTCTGACATATTACGAAATCTAACTGCCAAAAGTCATAGAATCATTTATAAGAAACTTACTATTGCTTGCGGGTTCAAACAGTGTTACATCATTTTATAAATATAAAAGAACTAACTTCTCGAAAAAAAAAAAAACAAAATTATACACATTTAACTATCACAATGGCAATCAAATAAAATAAACAATCAAAGACCTGGGGATCATAACCAAACAAATAATAGGTTTTATAATTTTAACAATTCTAATAATAAATTCAACAACGAAAGAACAAGGACGAATCCTAGACAAGGAAATACAGAACAAACACGATTAAACAGTAATCGTTTCAATAATCAAAACCAAAGTAATAACACAGCAAGCTCATTCAGACGGACTTACCAAAACCATAAAAATTATAACGGTGAAAGAAGTACCAACTATAGGAATGAAATTCCAATGGAAGTAGACCATATAAACCAAGAAGTAAATTTTCCCTTGGACCACACCAAAACTACCTTCCGTTAGTAGAATTAACAATAAAAAATGGAAAGATTACATGCCTAATCGACTCAGGCTCTACTACGTCCCTTATCGACAATAGAAAATTAATCAAGTATAACAGAATACTATTAAATAACTCAATAAAAATCCGGTCATTTAATAGTGAAGCACTAATCAAATGGGAAATAATAACAAGTTTACCCCTCGAATTTAATTTTGACGCAAATATGTCATGGAAATTAACTGATTTACATAATAAAGGATTCGATGCAATCCTTGGGCAAAACATACTAAAACCATTACAAGCAGTTATTGATATGAGAAACGATACCTTAACAATTAATAACGAAGTGATAAATTTATGAATTTTGCCCATATAATTTTAATGAAATTTATCAATTAGAAAGTACGGAAAATATGGACTTACAAATTGAGCAATTTACAACAAATCTAAACAAAGAAGAAGAAATTTTTAGTTAGCAAGTTAATAAAAAATTACAAGAACCTATTTTATAAAGAAGGAGATGACCTTACTAGTACATCAGCTATTGAACACGAGATAGTGACCACGATAGACACTCCAGTATATTCGAAAATTTACAGATACCCACAGATACACGAAGAAGAGATAACTAAACAAATTAAAGAAATGTTAAAACAAGGAATCATAAGAAATAGTAATTCCCCTTACAATAGTCCTTTATGGATAGTCAGAAAATCAGATAACTCCCAAACAAAGAAATGGCGGATCGTGATAGACTACAGAAAACTAAATGATATCACAATCGATGACAAATTCCCAATCCCAAACATTGATAATATATTAGATAAATTAGGAAGAGCTGTATACTTTACGACACTCGATCTCGCAAAAGGATTCCACCAAATCTTAGTAAAAGAGGAAGATAGAAAGAAAACCGCGTTTTCCACCCCTTTTGGTCATTACGAATACGTTAGAATGCCATTCGGTCTCAAAAACGCCCCATCAACCTTCCAAAGGCTGATGAATTGTGTTCTTAGAGAATACATAAATAAAATATGTGTAGTATACATGGATGACATTCTCGTTTTCAGTACAACATTAGAAGAGCATATACAAAGCCTAACAAAAATTTTCAATGCACTAAAGAAGCATAACCTTAAGGTACAATTTGACAAGTGCAATTTTTGTGCCAAGAAACACAATTTCTATGCCACGTTTTAACACCTGAAGGAGTTAAACCGAATTTTGAGAAAATAAATAAAATACAAGATCTAAAATTACCAAAAACAACAAAAGAAATAAAGTTTTTTCTAGGAGCTACGGGATACTATCGGAAATTTATAAAAGACTACGCGAAAATAGCACAACCTATGACACATTTTCTAAAGAAAAATGTTAAAATTAATATTAACGACTCTACATATATAAACTCATTTCAAAAATTAAAACAAATAATGACAGAAGCTCCAGTACTAAGTTTATCCAGATTTCAAAAGAAATTTACATTAACTACTGATGCAAGCAATTTCGCAATCGGTGCCGTACAACAAAATGGACATCCTGTATGTTATGCGAGTAGAACACTCAACGACTGAACGTAGATATTCTACAACAGAAAAGGAGTTGTTAGCAATCGTTTGAGCCACAAACTGCTTCGACCTTACTATATAGGCGTCCAATTTGGTTTAGTAAAACGGATCATCAACCATTAAAATCGCTATACCACGAAGGCTCATATAAAGATATAAATCCTAGACTCAAATTGGATAATCAAAACCAGGAGAATACTAACATGAGGAACGTAAATTATATAAAAGGAAAGAAAACAAGTAGCAGATTTCCTTAGCAGAATCAATAATAACACCAATTTAATAAATTTTATGGAAACAGGTAGCAATCTATCTTAATAATTTAGGCAAAGCGAGTGCAAATACAATACACTCTCAGGAGAAGCAATTGGTGCAACCATATACCCATTTTGAACTGCAGTCCAGTCGGTTTAAAATTCCAGATAATTTTAACAGATAACAAACAATTGGAGTTCGAAATAAAACACAACAATAAAAAAATATACGTAACTGCTGTTAGATCTCGGCAGCAATGTTTCTGTCTCATCCTCAGAAGGCCCCATATCACTTCAGGCAAAAATTGGCATATACAGCGAGGTTAACGACCATGAATATAATAAATTACAACAAAAAATCATCGAGTTATTTGATGGATTCGACAACATTAAATTTGTTAAATGTTCATATCACGCTAAAGATATAAATAGCGAAGAAGAGGCCTACAGACATATCCAAAATTATCACAAGTTTGAAACAGGACACACAGGAATATCAGAGAACTACGAAGGAGTTAAAAGACATATCTACTTCCCAAATTTGAAAAAACTGGTACACAAATTCGTAAACAACTGCGATACATGCAACAGAGTCAAATATGATAGGCGACCTATAAGAGCAAAATTTAATTTAACGGAAACACCGAAAGATTGCAAAGAAATAATTCACATGGATTGCTACACTAATTCAAAAGCGAATTTTATAACTTTTATAGACAGGTTTTCTAAATTCGCCACAGCATTTTTTCTTGAAGATAGGACCAGCCAAACTATAATCGAAAAAATAAACCAATATAAGTCGCAAAGAGGACATTTTAAAAAAATTATTGCTGATAACGAATTTAAAAGCATTAATGTTAAAGATTTCCTCAGAAACGAAAATATTGAACTACATCTCGTTAAACCAAATAACCACACCAGTCTTTGACCAAGTATCCTCTGGGTAGCCTAAGAACATCCGTTCGAAGGCGAGCTAAGAATGAAGGCGAAACATTCCCTACAAGGGTTGTGCGCTGGGTTTGGGACCCGCCACGTAAAAAACACCCCAGTGAGCTACAACCAGCCTCGGATGAGAGACCCCTTTGATGACGACCATGGCAAACGAAATGGAGACTACAATTGAGGGGCATGCACCTGGAATCATCAAGACCCTTAGTGGGAAGGTGCCGCTTTGCCCAGCTGGTTGATGTCCTCGTAAAGACTGCCCCGCCACGATGTCAAAATCGTGCTTGGCGACTTTAACGCCAGGCTATCATTCACTGTGGGCAAAGAAGGTATATTTTTGGCACTACGGTCGGTAAATTCACTAGCCTCCACGACGAAACATCCCAAATGGGTTGAGGCTGATTGACTTCGCCGGGGCCCGAAATATGGTTATCTGTAGTACTAGATTCCAGCACAAAAAAATTCATCAAGCTACCTGGCTGTCTCCGGATCGAAAAACTACCAACCAGAAAGATCATGTTGTGATAGACGGAAGACACGTCTCCAGTGTTTTAGATGTGCGTGCGCTCCGAGGTCCTAACATCGACTCGGACCACTATCTTGTTGCAGCTAAGATTCGCACCCGCCTCTGTGCAGCAAAAAACGCGCGCCACCAAACACAAGGAAGGTTCGACGTCGAGAAGCTGCAATCACAACAGACAGCCGAACGATTTTCTACTCGGCTTGCACTCCTGCTCTCTGAGAGCACTCGTCAACAACTCGGTATAAGGGAACTGTGGGACGGCATTTCAAACTCCTTACGTACAGCTGCAACCGAAACCATTGGTTTTCGGAAAGTGCAAAAGAACAGCTGGTACGACGAGGAGTGCCGTGTCGCAGCGGAGAGAAAACAGGCTGCCTACCTCGCAACGTTACGATCGACCACTACACGTGCAGGATGGGATAGATACCGAGAGTTGAAGAGGGAAGCGAGACGCATTTGTAGACAGAAGAAGAAAGAGGCTGAAATGCGTGAGTACGAAGAGCTTGATAAGCTGGCCGACAGGGGTAATGCTCGAAAATTCTACGAAAAAATGCGGCGGCTTACGGAAGGTTTCAAGACCGGAGCGTATTCCTGTAGAACCCCCAAAGGTGATCTAGTCACTGATGCCCAGAGCATGCTTAAATTATGGAGAGGGAACAACTACCGTGGGATAAGCCTCCTCCTCAACATCGCGCCAACTACCGTGGGATAGCCTCTCAAGGTTCTATCAGGCGTATTGTGTGAAAGAATAAAGCCCACCGAAATCAACAAACTGATTGGACCTTATCAGTATGGCTTTAGACCTGGAAAATCAAAAACCGACCAGATATTCACCATGCGCCAAATCTTGGAAAAGACCCGTGAAAGGAGAATCGACACACACCACCTCTTCGTCGATTTCAAAGCTGCTTTCGACAACACGAAGAGGAGCTGCCTTTATGCCGCGATGTCTGAATTTGGTATCCTCGCAAAGCTAATACGGCTGTGTAAAATGACGTTGAGTAGCCTCAAAGCTCCGTCAGGATCGGGAACAACCATATACCCATTTTGGACACCATAGTCAATCGGTTTAAAATTCAGATAATTTTAACAGATAACAAACAATTGGAGTTCGAAATAAAACACAACAATAAAAAAATATACGTAACACCAGTAGATCTCGACAACAATATTTCTGATATCCTCAGAAGACATATCACTTCAGGCAAAATTGGCATATACAGCGAGGTTAACGACCATGAATATAATAAATTACAACAAAAAATCATCGAGTTATTTGATGGATTCGACAACATTAAATTTGTTAAATGTTCATATCACGCTAAAGATATAAATAGCGAAGAAGAGGCCTACAGACATATCCAAAATTATCACAAGTTTGAAACAGGACACACAGGAATATCAGAGAACTACGAAGGAGTTAAAAGACATATCTACTTCCCAAATTTGAAAAAACTGGTACACAAATTCGTAAACAACTGCGATACATGCAACAGAGTCAAATATGATAGGCGACCTATAAGAGCAAAATTTAATTTAACGGAAACACCGAAAGATTGCAAAGAAATAATTCACATGGATTGGTACACTAATTCAAAAGCGAATTTTATAACTTTTATAGACAGGTTTTCTAAATTCGCCACAGCTGGTCTTGAAGATAGGACCAGCCAAACTATAATCGAAAAAATAAACCAATATAAGTCGCAAAGAGGACATTTTAAAAAAAATTATTGCTGATAACGAATTTAAAAGCATTAATGATAAAGATTTCCTCAGAAACGAAAATATTGAACTACATCTCGTTAAACCAAATAACCACACCGGCAATTCTGATGTAGAACGCCTACACAATACACTAGGAGAAAAAATTAGAGTATTAGGTATAGAAAATAAAAACTCTAGTATAACAAATAAAATGAGCAAAGCTATAGAATGGTATAATAACAGCTACCACTCAGTTACAAAAGAAAAACCCATAAATATTGAGGAAGGTAAGTGTAACAAGAGCACAATTTATGACAGAATATTCAAAGAAAAATCTAAGCGAATAAATAAGAGTAACGAAAACAGAGAACACTATGTAGAAGAAAGAAATATAGGTTACGTAAAGAATTACAAAAGCGTTAGACATAAGGAACAACCGAAGTTTATGAAAACAAATCTAAACGATATACATTTAAACAACGTTAAACGGAAATACAAATTTGCAGGGGCAATGGATCCTGAAACTTTTGATCCTGACAGCAATTTGGACCCTGGGGCTGGGACAAGTAACAATAGATAAAATAGAAAGCAACAAAGGATATATAGAAATACAAACAGGCGATGCAGATATAGTTAAGTCATATGTAACAATACTACACGTTATAAATCCACTAGAAATATCAAATTTACTTAATGAAATAGAATCTAATATAAGATCGGCAAATCTGCAAGTAGGACAAGCAACACTAAACATGCAAATTAAATTTATTAGAAGCAAGATAAATACTATCACACCCCACAGACAAAAAAGAGGCCTACTAAATGCTGTAGGAACTGTACAAAAATGGCTTTACGGTACCATGGACGACAATGATAGACAAGACCTTGAACAACACCTCAACATCATCGACACAAACAACCACAAGGCTATCGAAACAATAAACAAACAAATAGATATTAATACTAATTTCAATAAAACGTTTCTTGAATTAAAAAGACTTATGCATAACGATAGGGATATGATATCTGCAAAACTAAACTCCATAGGGAACATAAGTAAAAGGACCCAAGACGAAATTTTATACCTTGACTTTTCTCTAAAACTGAAAATATTACAGGACAATGTAGAACACATACAAGACAATATAGCAGCAAGTGGTTTAGGAATTTTACATAGCAACATGATAACTGACCAAGAAATAACAAAATACAACTTAGACTCACAAAAATTGAAAAAAATAAAATTAGGATCCCTTACAGACAAAAACCATAATATTATTTTCGCTATCAAAATTCCAACAGAATTAATAACACTACACACATCTATAATATTGCCGTTAGGAGATATAAGCAACTTTGAGTTAATGTTTCAACAAGTATATGCACTAAGATATAACAACAATGAATTGTACGAATTTATTGATAATATAAGATTTTACAACGTCTTAAAGCCAATTAATAATTGTTTGATAAAAAGAAACTGTATGAAAATTTTTAATAACCTCCGAAATTATAAACATTAACGAAGGAATTATATTTGTAAAAAATACTAAAAATACTAAGTGTAGAAAGTGACTGCATTATAAACAACAGCTCTCCCTTAAGCGGAAACTATTTAATACATTTTTACAATTGTAGCATAACAATTAATAATAAAACATTTTCAACAAAAAGTAAAATAATTAAAAGTAGCATTGTTTTAGCAAGCGATATAGACAAAATTAAAGATATAAATAAGAAACTTATATTTGATGATATTATATTACAACAAATAGAAAATATAAACTTTATAGATGAAGTTAAATACCAAAAACGACAACAATAAGTACATATAAGCATATATACAATATCAATTGTAATTATAGTCAGTCTTTCGATAATCATTTATTGTAAAAACAAAAGAAAGAATTTCAAAATTACTAATGTGATCTCCCAGGAGAGAGCTCAATCAAGGGGGGGAGGAGTTACGTCGACGTCAATGCCAACCACTATCGGCATGACCGATATGAATGCAACTGCAATTCATAAGAACTGCAACAAAGAAATAATGCCGACGTCAACGTTAACAACCTACCCAAAACACTTAGAATTAACTGGTCTGACTTAAATATTTTCCTTTTTTGTTGCAACAATATTAGACCACACGAAATATGCATATCATATTTCGAAACAAACCAGGGCATCTTACATTGGATCACATTGCATTTCCGCTGCACATTTAATATGTTCAAACGAATATTGCGATAGCAATTAACGTCACAATAAATAGTGCAACATAAATATTTGAGGGAATGCAATTGATGTAATGTGAGAAGTAGGCCACTTGACAAATATTGTCGCAACTACAAGTGGTTGCGCCAAAATAATAATAAGAAAAGAAATAATGTATTTTGTATCAGAAAATAAAACTTAGCTTAAGAAAATATTGGAAATAAATGAACAGAAGAATTCTGACGGTTAATCCGACAAGTCGTGTTTTTCTCTTCGCGATTCGCTAAACCGAAGTTTAGTATTAATAAGAAAAATTGAACTAAAGTTCAATATTTACCGGTCAACGATTTAAACTTAAGTTTAACAAGAATTTAAAAATTTAGTATTGAATTCGGGTTCAATAACTACAACTCCCGCGTTGGTATTTGTTGTTTGTATGTTTTATATTGATTTAGTTTCGCGCCCGTTTTTTATTATTTTTTTTTGTTAATTTTTCCAACGCGCCCGTTTGTTATTCTTGTATATATTTTTTAGTATATAAATTTCACCTCACTGTACACTTGTTTCTTATTGTTATGTACACACCTGCTCAAAATAATAGTTACACAATACGTTTTCAAGTAAAGCTCATCAGTAATAAGTTTTATTTAAATTTTTAGGAAAAACGAAAACGTACTAACATTTTTCAAATATTTACAAGCTAAATTAAATAAACTTCATTTAAAAAAATAGCAAAACAAAGAAATGTAGATCCAAAAACATTTCATAGCTAAAATAAACTTGCTCAAAATAATAGGTACACTTTTAATAAGACAATTATTTTGGAAAAACAAATTATGATAAAACAGTTTCTTTGTATATTTAACATTACTTAGTTAATAGCCAGTATATCCACCATTATTTTGGATTACTTTATTTATTCGTTTGGGCATACTACTGATTAAAGCCTGACAGGTTTCTTTAGGTATCTCATACCAAGTTTTTTGTATGCACTTCCATAATTGGTCTTTGTTAGAGAAAGATTGTCTCGCCAAATTTGTTTTTAGTTCTCCCTATAGGTTTTCTATTGGATTTAAGTCCAGGGATTGGCTTGGTCACTTCAAAACGTTAACATTATTGTCCTCAAAATATTTTTTAACCAGTTTGGAGGTATGTTTTGGGTCATTATCTTGCTGATATACCCAACGTAATGGTAAGTTTTCTTCAGCATACGGTATCATGACATTTTCAAATATTTTCTTGTACTCCAACGCTGTCATTTTGTTAGATGTCGGGTATATAAGACCTACTCCATACCAAGAAAAACATCCCCACACCATGATGTTTCCACCTCCGTGCTTCACAGTTTTTTTATGAATCGAACATGAAACTCCTTTCCTTTTGGACGACGCACAATTCTCTCACAGTCGTTTCCAAAAAAATTTATTTTCGTTTCACCGCTCCATAAGATGTTTCTCCACTTTTTTACTCCCTCAGGTCCTGACCAATCTGAATGATTTCTTGCAAAGTTTCACCCCATATCTAAATTTTTTGATCGCATTAATGGAACATTCCTGGCTATTTGTCCTGGTAGCTTGGTCTTTTGCAAACGCCTGCGAACTGTTTGAGCACTTACTACATTTCTAATTTCTGCTGCTATCACCTTCGACGACTTGAATGGGTCCTTTTTACAAATAGTTACAATGTGGCGATCAACAACTGTACTCGTTTTTTGTGGCCTTCCACGAGTCTATCTACAAGATTTTCGCTCTAAAGCATTTTTAACAAAATTAAGAGACCTTTCCATTAATTTCCCAGTTTCCCGAAGCGATTTTCCTTGCTTTCTGAGGTTTGAAACCAGCCGGGCTTCCTCAACAGTGCAATGTGCCTTCAGACCCATTTGATTAAAAAATAATTTAATTTATCTTCAGCATTTTGAGCTTTAATGAAAGAAAACTTACCAATCCAGATAAAAAAAACTTGAAAACCTGAATAAAATTAACTTTGTTTTCACAAAAAGCTAAGTTCACTTATGTGTAACTATTATATTGAGCAAGTTTTTTTTCTGAGTATTCACGCAAAACTGAATTTACATTTATCTCGGGGATTCACATGCTCTCGGGGATTCACATGCTTCATTCTCTTAGAAAGAGCAATGGCATATTATCTTTATTAAACTTACAGCATAACTTGTGTCAAAAAGCCCATAAAAAGTTTTTTAAACTATTGAGAGTACTAAGTTTTATAGTGTAACTATTATTTTGAGCAGGTGTGTATATGTGTTTCTGTGTTATTTTCCGCAGTTTTTTTTTTCACTTGTAATATGCCACCGCTTTACTTGTACACATCCTGGTAATATATATATACATATATACATACATATACATATATACTTTTTTTTTTTTTTGTTTCTGGCACTACCGGTACATTCGTTTTTTTTTCTTTGTAACGTTTTGCCCTACCGGTACCTTTCGCTCTTGTCACCAACTGTTTTTTTTTTTTTTTTTGTTACAGGATTTTTTCACCGTTTCCACAAACGGCCTTTTTTGTTCACTTCACCACCGCTTTTTATATATATATATTTTTTTTTCCACAAACGGCCGTTTTTGTTCACTTCACCACCGTTTTTTATATATTTTTGGTTTTTTCCAAAAAAATTTTTTCCACAGTTTGTATTTTTGTTTTTTATTTTATTAATTTTTTATCACCACTTGTGCCGTCCGTTACGGCTCGAAGGACCATGTTTCAATATAGCGCAGGTTTTTTAAGGTTTCGCGGCACTTACCTTGTATGAGAAAAACGCAACGGAAAGGCGAATGGATGTTTGCGCGTTCGTATCGAAAATGCGAAAGAGCCGGTGCCTTGTCCGTCCGTTCCTTTTGTTCCTTTTTTTTGGTATGTTGAAATGGTGATGTTGTAGTATTTGTGTGCGTGTGATGTGGAATGTAATGATGATGTGGTGTGTAGGTAAGGTATGATGGTGAATGATGAGGTGGTGTATATAATGTATGTGGTGTGGTAGTGTAAGGTTGTGAGGGGGGTCTGAGACTCATTTAATCACAAAGGATATTATTAGCGAAATCGTGCAGTGGACAAACCAAGAAGATTGGAGATACAGATATGACACAAAGACGGATCACTTCTGAAACGGAAATAAACGCTCTTTTAGGAGTACTAGTAATGACGGCTGTTAGAAAGGATCAGCATTTATCTGCTGATGAATTATTCGATCGGTCATACAGTGGAACCCAGTACATAAGCGTAACCACAAAAGCAAGATTCAAGTTCTTAATGGCTTGCTTACGGTTCGACGATAAGTCTGTACGCATTCAACTAGTAAAGAACAAATTCGCTCCTATAAGGAAAATATGGGAAATGTTTGTCCAAAAAGGCAGCGAAAATTATAATCCTGGTCCATACCTAAAAATTGATGAGAATGGAATTTAGAGGTAAATGCCGTTTCCGTATGCCAAATATGGCATTAAAATTATAATGATGTGTTATAGTGGAACTAATTACATGGTGAATGCAATGCCGTATTTAGGTAAAGGCTCCAATACCACGAAACTGCCTCTTGGAGAGTTCTACGTTAAAGAGCTAACAAAATCAGTACATGGCTCGAATAGAAGTATTACGATAGACAACAGGTTTACATCCATACCTTTGGCTCAGTTGTTAGGAAATCACCCGCACAATTTAACAATAGTTGGCTCACTCAGATCAGATCCTTCTGAAAAAAGGGAACAGTGTCGGACAAAACATAATGGCTGTGAATGCTAAAAACATGTGGAATACTCCAAATTACAGTTTTACGTGATATCAAAAACTTAAATATAAAGGAATATTGTTTATTTAGTGAAACAATGAGAAACCATATAATTTTTTTTTAATATTTTACATTTTATACGAAAGAAATTAGAAGTACCCAATATTCACTGCGACAAAACATATTGGACTAGTCGGGTTTTTTTGTGATAAGGGTCGAAAATCCCAATATTTTCCGACGATTTTGCATTCTCTCTGCAATTTGAACAACTACATAAAAAATCAGCATCATTTTAGTTTAACCAAGCATTTTCATATAAAAAGTTGTAACGTGATTAAAATTCTACTTATTTTGAAGAAATTAATAACAAAAAGTGACCATGGCTAGAAACAAACATTCAACTCTATTAAAACAATTAATTAGTAAAGACTACATGAATGAATTATCGTAAAAAGTCATTTGTAACAAATTTTATATCAACAAATCAACAGTGACCTTTATTATAAAGAGATTTAGGGACAGTGGATCTGTGAAAACTAGCCATCGTGGATGACGACCCAAAGCTAGAACGCGAAATGATGATTCAAAAAAACTTAGAGAACTAAAATAGTTTCTTGATATGTCGTCAGCGAGCGAGGTTAAAGCTTTAAATTTGAAAGTTCAAGCCATACTGTACAAAGAAGAGCGTGTGCAGGTGGGCTAACAAGTTATGGGGCAGCTAAAAAGCCTTTTATATCAAGAAAAAAACGACTAAGAAGATTACAATTGGCTCGGAAACACATCAACTGATTAGTGAAACAATGGAAAACAATACTTTTCTCTGATGAATAAAAATTTAATTTGAAAAATTCAGACGGAATGAGAAAAGTTCGCCAACACAAAAAAATAAGAGGTCAGAACCCAATACTGCCAAGGCTCGGTTATGCATCTTGGAGGTGGCGATATAGTATGAGGATGTTTTTCCGAGCTTGGCGTTGAACCTCTTCATCGAATCAATTGCAATATGGATCGATTGATATACAAGGATATGCTTGAGAACGTGATGTTTCCCCATTCCGAGTGGAATATGTCACTTTCATGGTCGTTTCAACACGACACGACACAAAGCACACGTCGAGACCAGTGGCAAATTGGTTCGTAGCTCAAAATATTAATGTCCTAAAGTGGCAAGCTGAATCGCCGGATCTCAATCCGTTTGAGAATCTTTGGTATATAACAAATAGAAGGATAGACAGAGAAGGAGTGAATGGAGATAAAAACGAATTGTTCGAAGCTGAAAAACAAGCCTGGTTAAGCATTCCAAGTAGTTATTAACAATATTATAGCTTCTATGCCAAATAGATGTAGTGAAGTAATAAAAAAATATGGTTATGCTATAAAATATTAAATAACAACCATTATTCCAATATGTTTTGTCGCACCAAATATTGAATATGTTTAATTTTTTTTGTATAAAATGGCAAGGAATCAAATAATTTCTACGGTTTTGAATGTTTTCATAAAATAAATAGTTATTCTTCAAATTTGAGTGATTTGTTTATATATAAAATGATAATTGCGAGAATAGGAGATGATAATGTAATTCGTTGTTATGAGTCCAATATGTTTTGTCCGACACTGTAAAGTGCACGTCAATGTTTTGCTACGACAAAATTTAACTCTATTATCCTATAAACCAAAACCTAGCAAAATAGTAAGTATTCCTTCAGTCATCTTGCAATGAAATAGGTACTATTAATCTCAAGAACTAGATTCCGAAGTAGAGAAGTTGGAAAAATCTTAACCACAACTTTCAATAAATCTACTCCATAACAGTTTTGAAAAAGAAAGTCTCTCCCTGGTGGAACAGTGAACTCAAGAATTTGAGAACACAACTAAGGAGAGCTTTCAATGAGAGTTTTAAAACCAAAATATGGCAGCCATATAAAGATATTATGAAAAGATACAAAAAGCAGTCAGGAAAGCAAAAAACGACTCTTGGCGATCTTTCTGCACATCGATAGAAAGTTGCAGAGAAACCGCTAGGCTGAGCAAAATGCTATCCAAAGATCATATTAACACTGCCTACATTAGGGCTGACGGAAGTGATTGGACCTCCTCGGCAAAAAAAAGAGTCTCTGGAGGTACTAATCACAACGCACTTCCCCGGGAGTCAGCAAACACCTTCAACGAGGGTTCAACCAGAACCACCGCTGAACGCAGACTATCGAAGCCAAATAGTAGACAAAAGAAAAAACAAATATCCCATAAATAGTTTTGCACCATTTAAAGCGGCAGGTCCTGACGGGATTATACCCATAATGTTGCAAAAACTGGTAGAACCAATGGTTCAAAGACTTGAAAATATATACAAAGCTAGCATTCTATTATCCTACATCCCAAGAAGTTGGAAAAGAAGTAAAGTTGTGTTCCTTCCAAAACCTGGCAGAAGAACACACGAAAATGCCAAGGACTTTAGGCCTATAAGCCTTACCTCCTTTATGCTGAAGGTACTGGAAAGGCTAATAGATCTACACGTAAGAACAATAATGGCGGAGAAGTTATCGAAGTCCCAACATGCGTACATAAAGGGCCGATCAACCGACACTGCCCTTCACGAGGTGATAAGTGTAATTGAAAAATCACTACACCACAAACAATACACCATGGCTGCTTTTCTAGACATAGAGGGCGCCTTCAATAACATAGAAGTAAATGCGATAATTAACTCTCTGGCACATGGTGGCATAGATGACACTGTGTGCAGATGGATACTATCGATGCTTGAGAATAGGAAGATTATAGCTTCAAACGGCGCTGCAATACAAACAAGCTATGTGAGTAGAGGGACGCCTCAAGGAGGGGTCCTCTCTCCGCTCCTATGGGTTGTAGCGCTGAACGAAATACTCCTCCAACTAAACGGTGGAGGAGTGAAAGCAGTGGCGTATGCAGACGATATAGTGTTGTTGGTATCAGGCATGTTTCCTTCAACAGTCAGCGAGATTATGGAAAGAGCACTTCGAAGGTTAAACCTATGGGCTAAAAACAATGGACTAGGAGTTAACCCGAACAAAACAGAACTGATGCTATTCACAAGCAGAACCAAAATACCTCAATTTCAACTTCCGGTACTAAACGGTACAACACTCAGTCTATCACCCCCACAGCTAAATACTTGGGGGTGGAGATTGACACCAAATTGTCCTGGAAAATAAATATAGAAAAAAGAATAAACAAAGCATACATGGCTTACTATACTTGTAAGAGAATCGTCAACAAGAATTGGGGCCTCAAACCAAGTATAATCATGTGGATGTACACGGCGGTCATAAGACCTATACTTACATATGGAGCTCTGGTATGGTGGCCAGCGCTAAACAAACAATACAATATTAGAAAATTAAATGGAATACAAAGAGCAGCATGTGCGGGTGTTACGGGTGCAATCAGGTCATGTCCGACTGATGCGCTCAATGTGATCCTGCATCAACTACCAATGGACATTTTTATTCACAAAACAGCAGCTATTGCGGCGATAAGAATAAAAGAATTGGGAGGTTGGAAACAGTTGAACTACGGACATAGTGTAATTCTAAACAAGTTCACTATTAACAAATCAGACTACATTCTCCCAAAGCTGGATTTCAGTAGACACTTCCAGGTGAGGATACCATCTAGACGAGAATGGAGAAGAGGTTCAATAGTAGAGGAAGATACCACCTCAGTCTATACCGACGGGTCCAAAATGGACTGCGGAGTGGGCACGGGGGTATTCTCCGCTGATCTAGGCATATCTCTCTATACGTCTACCGAACTCGGCTAGCATCTTCCAAGCAGAAGTACTAGGCATAGAAAAAGCGAGGTTCTATTAGAAAACCACGGGAATATACATAAAGCAACTATATTTACGGACAGCCAGGCGGCCCTCCTGGCATTGTCTTCATCCATGACAAATTCCAGTATAGTTCACAGCTGCAAGAGAGCACTAAGCTCAATAAAAGACAAGCTCCAGCTAAACTTGATCTAAGTTCCCGGACATAGGAACATTTTCGGTAACGGAAAAGCAGACGAGTTGGCAAAGGCAGGAGCTTTCCTCAACGAATCCGAGGCGGAGATAATACCAAGTCCGCTAGGATCAATCAAAAGTGAGATCAATGGACAATTTCAACAAATTGCAAATAACAGGTGGAAAAAAATCACAAAATGCGTCATAACTAAACAATTATGGCCAACATATGACAGGAAAAGAACCAACGACTTACTAAATAGGTCAAGGAAAAGTATTTACAGAGTAACAGCTACCACAACAGGGCACTGGCCATTTGGGGAACACGCATCCAAAATGGGTATGCCCTACAATGACATCTGCCGTGGCTGCGGAGTAGCAGGGAACAAGGAAACAATCTTCCACTTTCTCTGTGAATGCCCAGCTCTAGCACAGATCCGACACAAAACACTTGGAATCTATCAAGCAACAAATCTTGAAGGGATTTCCACTAAAAGCATAGCGGACATACAGTGGACCAATAAAGTTTACATACACCTAATTCCATTAAATTCCGGCACGTTTATTTGTTTCAAAATTAATAAATTTTGTAGTTTTTTTCTATCCATTTCAAGATATGTATATTTAACATTAAACATAGCATATCAAAATATTTTTTTTTTTACACAAATAAAAAAAATTAAAGTTAAAGCTTAAAATGAGCATAATTTATATCAAAAAAGTTTACGTACACTTATGAATGTTTACATAAAACAAAAGTAATTACAATACTTTTAACGGTTTTTGGCCTACATTTTGTTGCTATTAGTGTCCCTAGACATCGTTGTATGCTCCTCACTCAATTTCTAGAATTATTTCCGGATATTTTGACCCACTAAGTCCACGATCCAGCTTTTTGGCCTTATTTTGATGAAATTCGATGTTTTCGAATACGGTTTTCCAAAAAGTTCCAGATATTTTGAATAGGATTAATGTCTAGTGATTGCGGGACCTATGGAGTTATTTTTATTTCCATAACAACCATTCAAGTACAAGATAAGACATGTATTTTGGGTCGGTATCCTGTTGGAAATTGGTTTTGCTGCTATGAACAGCCGATTTAAGCACACTTAAAATTTAAATTTTTGTCCTAAAATGTTCAGATAAATATGCTTATCCATGTTTTCACTAATAAAGTCCAAATGTCCAACTCTAGATGCATCCATACACCCGCAAACCATAACATTACCCCACAGTGCTCTACCATTGGCAATACATTTTGTCCTTGCGACTCTTCATTGATCTTTTCTCCACACTTTTCGTGATCTATTCCCGAACCAAATTTATTAAATTTCCCCGAATCGTCGGTGAACACAATGTTTTCCCAAAACCAATACGGTTTGTTTAAATATTGTTTAGCAAACGCCGACATTTTCTTTTTATTAACCTTATATATGTATGGCTTACGACGCGCGACTCGTCTATGATAACCAGCACTCTTCAACAAATTCCTTACTGTTTGGGGATTTATTTTTTTGTGTACATTTCAAAAATGTATAAGCATATGTATCTGAGCATTTTAAGAAAAAGATTTAAATTTTAAGTGTGCTTAAATCGGCTGTTAATAGCAGCCATTTCTATTTACCACAGGATAACGACCCAAAACACACAACTTATCTTGTACGTGAATGGTTGTTATGGAAATAAAAATAACTCCATAGGTCCCGCAATCGCTAGACATTAATCCTATTCAAAATATCTGGAACTTTTTGGAAAACCGTATTCGAAAACATCGAATTTCATCAAAATAAGGCCAAAAAGCTGGATCATGGACTTAATGGGTCAAAATATCCGGAAATAATACTAGAAATTGAGTGGGGAGCATACAACGATGTCTAGGGACACTAATAGCAACAAAATGTAGGCCAAAAACCGTTAAAAGTATTGTAATTACTTTTGATTTATATAAACAATCATAAGTGTACGTAAACTTTTTTGATATAAATTATGCTCATTTTAAGCTTTAACTTAAATTTTTTTTTATTTGTGTAAAAAAAAAAATATTTTGATATGCTATATTTAATGCTAAATATACATATCATGAAATGGATGGAAAAAAACCACAAAATTTATCCATTTTGAAACAAATAAACGTGTCGAAATTTAATAGAACTAGGTGTAAGTAAACTTTATTGGTCATCGAAACCTCAAAATGGTTTGAAAGAGAAGGAGAAACGTAATAGCAGATACAGGAGGTTCTACGAACAGTGCATCCAAATGGCACATCAAGTGTTAATTGAGCCCGATAGGGCTGCACTCCTACCTACCTACCTATTAACCCCGTTTCAAAGAAGCCAACCATGATTGAGTTTTACAACGGAACCAAAGGGGGAGTAGACACCCTGGATCAGATGTGCAGCGCAATGAGTTGTTCAAGAAAAACGAACAGGTGGCCATTGTGCCAATTTTTCGGTATGCTGAACATTTCTTTTATAAATTCGTATGTTATTTACACACACAATATGTTTAAAGTTGGACAAAAGCCTTTAAAACGGGTAGATTTTATGAAAAAGCTTTTTACTAGTCTTATAGATAGTCACTTATATGACAGACTTAGGTACACGTAATTCTTGAAGTTTAACTTTTCCGCCATGACAACATGTCGTAAAGCCATTTCTTACCTAGTAACAATTTCAACCAAATATTAAGACAATAAGTATGTATATACATATATTACGAATATAAAACAATGAAAAGTACAGGTACCTTTTCACTTCCGAAATGTTTTGCTTTACAGTGTAAACATATGTATATTAGTCAAACCCCCAAGCGAACTATACTCCGGAAGAACTACGGAGTTTAGGGCAGCTTTGAAATAACTTGTCATAGATCCTGCATGGCTACGGCTCTAATAAAACAGGTCAATTCATATACATTAACAATTAAAAATTCCTTTTTATCTTAACATTCACCTCTTCTCTTCGACCTGTTAAACTCCTTTTTCGTCCAATTCGCCTTTGGTTTGGCATTTTATTTTTAATAATTAATCTGAATCTGAACTGAAATTCGATGTAGTATGTATGTATTCGCTGGTAATAGCCGCCTTGACTTTTGGAAGAAAACTGAACTGACTCAAAGCTTACCTAACGCAATAATACTTCTAATCAAAATAACGCCGACAACAATATTTCTGTTAGATCTTGCACTTGCGTCTTCGCCCATACATATGTATATACATACATATGTTTGTAAGTATGTATGTGTGAATATAAAACAAAGTAGAGTGCGCATGTCAAAGCGCAGTGTTGCTTAGCTCGTACATACATATTCGTGCAACACAGAAGAGAGCGCATGTCAAATCGTAGATAGCGCCTTAGCGCATGCATATGTACATATGTATGTACCAGTGCAAGTTAATACCACCAGTTCACATTACATGAACATATTCTTTATCTGTCATAAATATGTAACATGACACTTACGACCCATATGGTCCGTATTAAGTATCCGTAAGTAACATTATGTGTACTTTGCTAATACTGTCCGCCTTAGGTGGTCCAAAAATGTACCCCATAGATTGTAAGATTGTAAGATATGTCCTACATATGTAACATATGTCCTACATATGTCCTATCTCAAGTGGATTGTAGATATACTTCCTAGAATGTAAGATTAATATTTGTATCTAGGCTTAAGCAAAATATTGTATTTAAGAAAATATAATAAAGAAAACGAGGCAGTTGACCACAGGCAGTTGCCCGTAGTTGCCCACGAAAACTAAACGGAGTTTTTAATTGGCGATCCTGCCAGGAGATGAAATAATCTCTGGCGGACCAAAATGTAACAATAAATTTCGGCGGTAACCATTTAAGGGGACAAAAAATCCCCGTGTTACCGTTTGAAAAACAATCAAGTATCCTCAGTTGAGGAGAAAAGTAAAAAAAAAAGTTCAAAAAACGCTAAGTCCAAAAAGAGACACATAATCAAAAAAATCTCAGCCACTTAGAAAATTATTGAAAAAATTTCGAGTGTGTGTTTGTGCCTACTGCCAATTACGAGCGAAACAACAAGCAAACGTACGCGTTACAAAAAAAACATAAACATTTTAAAACAAAAAACTACAACAGTAAATATAAAGTGATGTCAAAGTTTGAATTGAAAAAAAACTGAAACTGAACATTTGCGAAAAATTCAAAAAAATAGAAGAAAGTGCGTGGATCTATAAACTATCCACATAAAAACAAATAAATAAAAAAAATTCTGCAAATCAGAAATTTCACCAAAAAACTGATTTCATTTAAACTTCGCACACGGCCGCCAACGACGACCATTGCACAACCAAACGCCAAAATTCGACTTAAAAAGCAACAGCAGCAGCAAAGTCAACAATAGCCGCAACAGTAGTAACAGCAGCAACAGCAACAGCAGCAATAGCAACAGTAACAACAGCAGCAGTAGAAGCAGCAACATAAAATTAGTTGTAAGTAAGGCTTATATCTACATATGTATTTATTAATTAAATTAAGTATAAAAATTGTTTATTGTGAGTAATAATTTGATTCATGAAACTCACAAATATATATATAAAAAAAAACAAACAAAACCGAAAAATAAATTTAAAGGAAAAAAATGGGAGCAGAAACTCCTGAAGTGCCTGCCGAAGATTTTTCCGGCAATACTTATTAAAAAAAAAATATTTTGGGACAAAAAGATCCTAAAACGCCAGCCGAAGTTCATACCGGCAAAATAAAACAAAAAAATAATGGAAAAATATATAAAATAAATATAAATATATATATGTAAATCAAAATATAAAAATTCAAAATTTATATTACTTTGAACAAAAAAGTCTTAAGGCACCAGCCGAAGAAAGTACCGGCAATACTAAAAATAAAAAAATACTGTAAAATTGTGGAGCAAAAAGTTCAACAACGCCAGCCGAAGATTTTACCGGTATAATAAAACAAAAAAGAATGGCGAAAAGCCAAATAGAATATAAAAATACTAAAATTAAAATACTTGGGACTAGAAAATCCTAAGACGCCAGTCGAAGATAATACCGACAATAAAATAAAAGAATATGCTCCAAAAAAGGAGGTACTAATATATTATATAAATAATTTCAATAATTGGGGTACTCACAAGCCATCGTAAAGCATCGTAAAATCGTAAAATTATAAATTTTTACACTTGCTTAACAAAAAAAAAAAAATGTTGTTAGATTTCATACAAAAATGAGTTTACACATTTACAATTCTCAATGTTATGTTTTCGAATCGTTATAACTTATAACTTTATGCGACTTGAGAAAACCCTAAATGTAAAAGAAAAAATTGCTGAAATGTATTCAGGCAATAATACAATAAAAGATGTCATATATAAAAACACTTCCATCAAAAAATAATTAGAAGTCAAAAATAATAAAAAATGTATCGAAAGTATATTTAAGAGTCAAATTTAAATAAATTAAGATTTCAAAATAGTACTTTTCAAATTGATAAAATAGTCTATAGCCTCACGTACTACTATATATCCATTTGAATCGGGACGCTTCAATTTAGAGGTGGGGGAGTTAATACCACCAGTTCACATTACATGAACATATTCTTTATCTGTCATAAATATGTAACATGACACTTACGACCCATATGGTCCGTATTAAGTATCCGTAAGTAACATTATGTGTACTTTGCTAATACTGTCCGCCTTAGGTGGTCCAAAAATGTACCCCATAGATTGTAAGATATGTCCTACATACATATGTAACATATGTCCTACATATGTCCTATCTCAAGTGGATTGTAGATATACTTCCTAGAATGTAAGATTAATATTTGTATCTAGGCTTAAGCAAAATATTGTATTTAAGAAAATATAATAAAGAAAACGAGGCAGTTGCCCGTAGTTGCCCACGAAAACTAAACGGAGTTTTTAATTTGCACATGCCAAAGCAAACATTTGTAATTTGTAATATTCGTCATTCTCTTATTTTCATAGATAACTTGATTAGAATCTCTTTTCTTGCTCTCTCGCTTGCAGCTGATCTGTTTTCTGAGCTGGCAACAAAACACAATCAGGGTGCCGTCAACCAGCAGTTAGTGAAAAAGGCGGGATGCCAGAAAAGCAGCGCTATAATTACTTGACGAAATTAGTGTGAAATGAAACTGTGCGAACATATTTTGGCCAAATTAATGTTTATGTAAATTAATTAATGATTTTGCATTTTAGCATTTACATATATATGTATGTATGCATTTTCAAAGTGTTTAATTTAGTGGTTTGTATAATTTATTAAATACCCAAGTTAATATTTTTCAGCAGTGGCATCATTGGCAAATGTTATAAAAAATGCGAGTTTTGACAGCTCTCTCTCGAACCAGTCTCGTATCAAGTTAAAAGATATTAGGCCCTTCTTGTGCTGTGAAGACTGTGACCCAAAGGTAGTTATTGCTCTATTTATTAGAATTACAATTTATTTTGTGACAAAATTTTTAAATAAAGATTTATCTCTACCCAACTTTAAGAATAAAATTTTGTGTATCTCACATTTGTAGTGTTTATCTTCCTTTTTTAGTGGTTGCTAAGTTAATACTAAAATAAGGTTTTTTAAGCAGATTCGCATTAAGAGGCTCTAAAGTCATAGATAAATTGATAAGAATCTCTTTTCTTGCTCTCTCGCTCGTCAGCTGGCAGCGAACCCTGATCTGTTTTCTGAGCTGGCAACGAAACACAATCAGGGTCCCGTCAATCAGCAGTTAGTCAAAAAGGCGGGGTGCCAGAATAAAAGCGGTAAAACGAACTGCCAAAATCAGTTCGTTGTTAAAATTCGTTGGAAGTCGGTTGTGGTTAATTGTTATTACTATAAAAAGATTAGAATTATTAATTTAGTGCAGTTTTACTGTAAAAAAAGTGCGTAAGTTCAATACGGAGTTAAGTAGAAGTAATGTGAATGTTTTTTAAAAGTTTTTTTGTGTTTTATAGGAAAACATATGCCGAAATCAAAAAAATGTGTAATGGGGTGCAGAGGACAGCAACGTGTTTTCAACTATCCAAACCAGGAGAAGGATCAAGCCAGGTAAGAAATTGAATACTTATTTGAAATAATAATTAATATTTATTTGTTAATAAGTGGTTAAATAGTTGTATAAATAAATAATAGTAGGCATGATTATATAGTAATATCTTTGTTTTAGGTTTTAAGCTAATTTTTCTTAATTCTTATTAATTTAAATATATACTATAAAATGTTATTAGATATAAGGCATGATGTATGTATGTAGATACTAGTCATCTTTTTGTTTTAGTCCTTAACTCGATTTAACTTAATTTCTATTAGTTTTAATATACTTAAGTTGTTTTAGGCTGTTAAAGGTTGGTTGTTTTAAATCGCGCTTGTAATAAACAATAAACAATTTATTTTGTTTGTTAAAGGCTAGCCAGTCAAAAACGCTACTCCCTTCCTTCCTTATCGGCAAAATGTGTGCACAGTCAAAAACGTGGTTTTTGACTGGCTAGCCTATTAAATTTAAAATTTGGCTGAATCTTTTTGGTGTGGGGCAAGACAGGCCTAAATTTTTGTACGCCTGTAAGCGCCATTTCTGCAAAGAAATGAGGATGGAGAGAAAGTTCATGACCTTTGCAGTACCTAGCACTAATTTACCACATACATATAACTGCACCCAGTCTTCAAGATAACCAAATTTTGGCTCCCAATTCTCCGATAGAAATGGGAGCAAACGATTTTTACCCACAATTGGTGGAAGGAAACGCGCTTCAATGTCACGATAAGAGCGATCTAAATTTGCTCGCATCTGTGGCAGAAGGGGCGCAAATAGAAATGAGGGATAGTGTCTTTGATCATGCAGATCAAAACATTAGTTTAATAACATCATTTGAAGATGAAAGCTTTGTAGACAGGGGGAGTCAAACAAATTTGAGTCTGACAGCTGTAACTAATAAAGAGCACAAACTGTTTGAGGAGAATAGGAAGTTGAAGGCTAGATTTGAAGAAGAAGATAGAAAGATTAGTTATTTGCAGTACCAGTTGTCAGACCTTTCGCTGAAATATGCAATTTTAAAAGAACAATTAAATGACACGGAAGAGGGGTTCAATTCTACTATGCATTTATGTAGCCAGCTTCCCCCACAGATTAGAGCCATATTAGAAAATAGTTTAAAAATTAATAATAGGCACCCTAAAGGTCGTAGATACGACAGATATTTCAAAACCTTAGCGTTAGGTGTATACTTTCTGTCTCCCTTAGCTTATAGACACCTAAGGTCTCTCCTTAGATTTCCCGAAGAGAGAACACTTAATGAGTTCGTTTCAGAATGGCCCCGTAACCCAGGTTGTAATAACAGTACTCTCAGGTGTTTAGAGTTAAGAAGCCAGGGCTTTACAACTAAACAAAAATATGTGTCCATTTCATGTGATGAAGTGGCTCTGAAGAGTCAGATGCAATACTTGCCAAAGAATGATAAAATTGTAGGATTAGAAGATTATGGCTATGAAAATCGAACTTGTAGAATAGGTACCAGTGCAATGACTCTTTTGGTCCAAAGTATCGGTGGCGAGCCTTGGACCCATCCGCTAGCTTATTTCATTGTCCATGGTTCCTGTAAAGGTGATGTTGCCAAAAAATATATTTTTCAGGCCATTACCCAATTGCAGAATACAGGTCTCATACCTTGCCATTTTGTTTGTGATCAGGTGTCGAATTTTTTCAATTTAGCTCGAGTGTTAGGAGTTTCACAAGCGCGTCCCTATTTCCAGGTTAATGGCAAGGAAGTATACTTTTTCAATGATTGTCCCCATCTTATAAAGAATGTTAGGAATTGTTTAGAAAACTTTAAAAATAGAGTTAGTTTTAAATGGCGATATTGTACATTTCTACAATAAAGATTCCCAAAATCCTGTCCGCTGTGCACCCAAGCTTACCGATGCGCACACTTTTCCAAACAATTTTCAAAAAACGAGTGTTAAACTACTTAGCTACCCAAGTTTTCAGCGACACTGTCGCTTCCGGTATGCTCGCAGTTTATAGCGAAGGGCGTTTGACTTCCCCATCTCCTACTTTTTGCAATACCGCGGAATATTTTTTGTTTATAAATAAGTTATTTGACCTATTTAATAGTCGGAATTTTGATGCAAGTTTTTTCGAGCACCCCGGAGCAAACACAATTTCTTCGTGAGGCTTGCTTTTTCTTAAAGCAAATGCATATGCATATTTTTGCGGTTATCTTTATTTAAAAGTTTTTAAGACACACACTTGTACCCAACCATTACCTTATTTAGGAGAAGAAGAGATTTCAACTTATTTTTATTTCATTCAGCAGAGACAAATTGACAGGTGCAATTTAATTAAACTATCCAAGAGATTTTTAGACTATATTAAGGAGTTAGAAGATACTTTTAATAGAGAATTTGAATCCACCTGTCATAGAATAGGAGTAGGCCAAATTTTATTCGATAGAATGAAGCATGTAAGACCCTTTCTCTGCTGCAACAACTGTGACTCGAATGTTATTTTAACTCTTTTTGTCAGGCCGAGAATATTCTCCCTCGTAAAGTTTTTTTAATACAGATCTTAGTAGGCCCAATTTAAGAATTAAACTTTTTTGTGTTTCTTATCTGTAGGATAGGCTGGCAAAACTGTATCATTTTTTTTTAATTATTCGGAATTTTTGCTTTATGTATGTATATATTTGTATTTATTTATATATATGGGTGATATAGGCCTACTGGGGAACCGAGCACCCTAAAATTATATCGGTAACGCGCTATTTGCATACCTCAGTGGTAGTGTGGAAACTGCAAAATATCCAAAAGTTGTTTATAACACGTCTAAGCTAATATTTTTCAGCAGTGGCTTCATTGGCAAATGATATAAAAATGCGATAGCTGTCAAATTCTCTCTCGAACCAAAGAGACTTGTATCAAGTTATCTATTCTAAAGTTAGAACGATAGAGATTAGAAAGTTTTTAATTACAAATTAGAATTTGGGGCATAAATATTGGCATTTGTATACATATATGTATGTACGTTAATTTTTGTAGTTTTAAGTATTATATAAGTATTTATTAATATTCTGTGATATGGAGTGATATTGTTTTTGTTAAGTTTTTTATACCATATGAATTGTTATCGTTTTGTTTTTTTAATTTTTTTAAGTAAATAAATTTTTAATGGGTGATATAGGCCTACTGGAGAACCGAGCACCCAAAAATAACTTCGGTAACGCACCCTTTTGCATACCTCATAGGTGATGTGGAAAATGCGAATTGGGTGTTTTATTTAAAATGCCCAAAAAATAGCTTTTTTTTTTGATCTGGCTACAATGAAAAATGTCATAAAAGACGCTAATTTGAGGCGCTCTCACACTGGAATAAGTTGGACATCCCTTTATTCCTGTTTTTGCTTTTTAAAAATTCGAAATGGCTAGCACACCAAACGGAAGAGCTTCTCAAAAATGTAGTGAAGGCGAGACACTTTAATAAAACGCAAAAATTAAAAAAAAACTGGTAACACCACTTGACCAGGCATATTCAGGCCCACACAAAGTGATCAAAAGACTTGATGAACGTGTTTTTGCCGTCGGGGTTAAAGGCAAGGTTATAAATGTAAGCATAGAGCGCCTAAAACCAGCTCATTTGGCCAATGATGAAATATTCGACAGCATGCCACATAGTCGTATTCTCACCGAGCCAATGAATTCGCCACGTACATCAACCAGCCTACCTATGCACCAAAGTACCTACAACATTTGCAACCGCCCTAGGATCTGATATTGAAACTCAACCTCAAAATGTCCAGCAATTCTTTATTTGGGGGGAGTACTGTGGGCACTCACATATGGCAACACTGTTTGTCAGTTATTCTGTGGGCGCACAGACAAGACGTATCACATCTGGCAACACTGTTTGTCAGTTATTCATTCTCTATACATTCTTGGAAATTTACAGTCTCAACTGAATTCCTATTTCCTAGTTTTTAGTTTTTAAGAAGCGTCACTCAGACGCCAACAAGAATACAAGTGTTCTTCAACAAATAATTTGTAATTTTTATAATTGTGGTGTTTCATTCGCCACATAATTGGATTGCAGGCCATATTTATGTTTCCAGAAACTTCCGTATTATAAAAGGTAAAACAAATATCTGAAATAAAAAGACATTAGTCAAATATCTAAACACACACTTATCCCTTTTTATTTCAGATTCTTCAAAAACTAATAATGTTCTTTTTTTCTTTCAGGGTAGAATTACGTTGTAAATAGTTTGTAGTAATAATTAGTTAGTTTTGGTTTTCATTTTTTTCGCACCATTTTTTATTTTCCCATAATTTATAATTTAAAAATAACCAAAATTAGTTTGTTTCTTACTTACCATTTTGCTTGCATATTTTTTCGTTAAATGTATTAAAACTTTTCATAGGCGAGAAAAATAGATGGAACTTTTAGGGGTCAAAGACATTTTTATTTTGCTGTAAAATTAATTAGATTAGATCAATTTGTAAACTTTGAGTATTGAATTGTATTTTCATTTCCTAATGTATATACATACATATGTATGTATTATACAGAGAAGGCATCAGAGGGAATTCAAAATAGCGTTATATTGGAAGAAGGCGTGGTTGTGAACCGATTTCACCCATATTTCGTACGTATCATCAGGGTGTTAAGAAAATATTATATACCGAATTTCATTGAAATCGGTGAAGTAGTGCCTGAGATATGGTTTTTGGTCTATAGGTGGGCGACGCCACGCCCATTTTCAATTTTTAAAAAAAGCCTGGGTGCAACTTCCTTCTGCCATTTCTTCCGAAAAATTTAGTGTTTCTGACGTTTTTTGTTAGTCGGTTAACGCACTTTTAGTGATTTTCAATATAACCTTTGTATGGGAGGTGGGCGTGGTTATTATCCGATTTCTTCCATTTTTTAACTGTGTATAGAAATGCCTAAAGAAAACGACCCTATAGAGTTTGGTTGACATAGCTATAGTAGTTTCCGAGAATGTATAAAAAACTTATTAGGGGGCGGGGCCACGCCCACTTTTAAAAAAAATTACAAAACTATAATACTCTCCTTAGCAACTTTGTTGCGAGAGTATAAAAACAATAACATACGGACAATAGGACGCCACAGCTTAAATGATGCAGTTAAAAGTACCGCTATTTTTCGTCGCGATTTGCAACTTACGTAAACTTGAATTTGTTAACCATTGGACCGCGCACATCACTAGGAAAACGAGAGTTGGTGTTGGAGCAGTTTAAGAAGGAAATGTTGCAACATAAAATTGCTGAAATAGTAAATTTGAGTTCGTCCATAGTTCAGCCAGAGAACTTAAAACATAGAAAAGGTGCAGGTTCGACAGCGAACATTTGATAAATTTGCGACACGGAATCTCACCACACAAATACAGAATTCACGCTGTGAAATGTTAACATTTTTAACAGTTCTCCACATACATATTCAACAAAGAATATGAAGAGAAATAAATATATGTATTTACGGCATATGATGAGATGGCATACATACATATATGCTCAAGCAGAGAATATTGAAGAAAAATAAGTTCTTAGATATTCCACTTTTAACAGCGAAAAATGTGTACAAAACACACGTCTCACACAGAGAACATAAAGATATTTTTTGTTTTGTTCTCGTCTCACATACCCAAGAATATGAAGAGACATAAATATACATACATATGTATGTATGTATGCATGCCCATGATGATATTCCCAAACAGAGAATATTGAAGAAAAATAATATCTTCGATATTCCATAGGAAAATATGTTCTATTATGTATGGAAATATGAATGTACATATGTAGAACTTTTATTTATTATTTTTCATATTATTTTATGTTAATTTAATTTTATAATAAGTAATTTTAAATAAAAAAGATTTACCTAACACTATTATGATATTTTCATGATTCATGCTTTCAACCAGGGAATTCCTTTCATACGCAATGTACGAATGTAAGGAATTTCGTTTTGCCGTCGGCATTTCTATTTCTCATACTTCAATTTTTGCTTTCAACCAAGGAATTGGTTGTATGTACATACATATGTGCAATGTATGCCTTTGCATTTTGCCGTCGGCATTTCCATGTTGACATATGTATAAAAGTAACTATGTATTTGTTTGTTTCGTTTTGGCCCAATTTTGTATATTAAGACAAGTGTCAATAATTGCGCCAAAATCAAATAAATATGTACATATCATATACCAGGGAACCTGTAAAAATCTTCTTCTTACATGTTCTTTGTATATATCATATGTAAATAAGTATGGAGCTTTACACACAAATGAAAGTAACCATCCTTCTTTCTCCTACTTATACATAAGTATATTGGCCCAATTGGTCGATAATTGCGCCAAAATAAAATATATTATGTATTCATATGTAAATATGTTTTAAACTTTATATAAAATTGAAGTGCCAATAATTGCGCCAATTTTCATAAAGTTTGTGATTTTGTGCGGGTAAGACGTGTTTTCGTTCGGTTAAGTCGTGAATTATTCTATTAATTAATTTTATTAAGTGCAACATGCCTAAAATTCGAAAGTGTCGCGTGCGCGGATGCGAAAGTACCAACGGCGGGGTACTACGTTTATTTAGTTTCCCAAGTGAATGGGAGCTGGCTGAAAAGTGGAAGGAGAACTTAAAAATTTCTCCCATTGACTACTTTCCAGCCACCAACTCATTCATTTGTGACAAACCTTTCGAAAAAGAGGCAATTGGCCCAAAAAGACTTAAAGTGAATGCTGTGCCGACATGGGTAAGTGCAGTTCAATTTTTATATTGTGGGTGTTTGTTTAAGTGCGTGTGTGTGTTTTGCTATTTTGGTTGCGGGTGCACATAGAAGTGCGTGTGTGTTTTGCTAATTTGCCCAGCCAGCATTTACACATTATTATTATATCGTCACCTGAAATGCAAAATAACGTAACAACATTTTCGGAAATTCACAATGGCATGAATGAAACACGAAATAAAATGGAACATGAGTGAAAAAAAATTTCAATATTGGTTAAAACTGGTTTATATCTGAGTGCAGAACCTGAAAATGTTGAACATACAGTTAGTCACATAAGTAAGTATACACCAGCTCTGTCTTTACAAATTGTTGGAATTAACGCATTTCTCAAAAATATAATCAAAAAAAATTTTTCAAGGAATTTGAGTATTAGTATGCGGTTATATAAGCACACAAATTTAACTGTTAATTTTATAACCCGTTAGGCACACATGGCTTTGTTGGTGATGAGAATGAAATTTATATCACAAAAGTTAGTATACAGAGTGGGTTGCTTGGTGAATCTATGTATCTTATTTTTCGTTTTGATTTACAAAAGTTCAAGCAATTTAAATAAACAATAGAAAGTGAGTTTAAACAATAGAAGAAATATATATTTTTAATTTATGACATAATTTTCAGCGATGGCACCGAGAGGAAAAGAGACTTCTGACGATTTAAAAACTTTGATAATAAAATATCACAAAGAAAATAAATCCTTACGTGAAATCGGTCGATTAGTAGATAAAAGTTTTGCTACAATACAAAAGATCATTACTAAGTATAAAACTGTGGGAAACACAGCAAATAAGTCGCGCTCCGGTCGCCCACGGGTCTTCAGTCATAGGGAAAATAGCTTAATTGTACGCAAAGTAAGAACAAATCCCAAAATTAGTGCCCCTAAATTAAAATCTGAAATGGAAAATGAGATTGGAAAACATTGTAGTACCCAAACTATTCGACGTATATTGTATAATGCTGGCTATCATGGGCGTAGTATTAGGAAAAAGCCGTTTGTGAGTACCGTCAACCGACATAAACGGATCGCATTTGCAAAAGTTTACGAAAAGCATGACCAAACATTCTGGAACCAAGTCATATTTTCAGACGAATGCAAATTTAGTATATGTGGATCCGATGATCGTGAAAAGGTATGGAGAAAAGTTAACGCAGAGTTAGATCCTATGAATATGACTGACACTGTTAAGCATGATGGGGGTTCGGTCATGGTTTGGGGGTGTATGGCGTCAAAAGGGGTGGGTAATTTGGTTTTTATTGAGAACACTATGGACCGATACGGTTATTTAAACATTTTAAAAAATAATTTAAAACAAAGTGCTATTAAATTGAACATGGAGGGGTCATTCATCTTCCAGCAAGACAATGACCCCAAGCATACATCGAATATTGTGCGAGAATGGCTTTTATATAACATGCCAAAACAATTGAAAACACCGCCACAATCACCGGATACAAACCCTATCGAGCATTTATGGGAACACTTAAAGCGTCAAGTACGTAAACATTCGATAAAAAATTAGGATCAGCTAAAAATATCCTTGACGAGGAGTGGAATTAAATACCGCCAGCAGTAACACAAAACTTGGTGAAATCAATGTCATCACGACTTAATGCTATTATTAAGTCTAAAGGTTATCCAACCAAGTATTAGAATATAACTTTAATACAGCCTTTTTCTTACTTTTTCTACCACTTAATCTATCGTATACTTACTTTTGTGATATAAATTTATATCAGATTTTGTATAAAATTCAAAAAAAAAACTTATTTTAGTCATTCTGTAAATATTTCTGTACTGGAGATGATCCCTACGTTTCTTTCGAGTAAATAAAGCATTATTTTATTTTATTTTGTGTTATTTAACAAAACTGTTAGGTGAATAATCCCGTCATACCTAGTGTATACTTACTTATGTGACTAACTGTATGTAATATTATGTATGTAATTTGAAGTAGTGAAGCGTAATCACTAAGACACTTAATTTCCAATTTTTTGATGATACGTTATTTTGCATTTCAGGTGACGATATATACATTATTATATATCTTTTATATTTATATTTATTTAAAATTTTTTTAGATGCGGCCCCAACCCAGTTATTTCAACCGGTGCTCCCGGAAAAATGTTGCTGCGTTAGCAACTGTGAGGGTGGAGCAAAACTTTTTTCGTTTTCTAAAACGGAACTTGCTAGAAATAACTGGGTCTTGCTAGAAATAACTGGGTAAAGGCTTGCAATCTACAGTTACCATTAAAACAAAAATTATATATATAAACGTCATACTAACAGGCGATGCTAATGAACATGCGATAACATTCGCAAAAATGATTTTGAAGAAAAAAACTCCTACGATGAAAAGGAGAAATCAATGGCCTTAAACTTAAATTATATGTCGACTAAGACATATAATTTTATGCGCGACGATTTGGGGTTTGCATTGCCCCACAAAAAAACACTTTTGCGTTGGCGTCCGATCCGGTATGTCTGCCCCGGTATCGACGAGAAAGTCTTGGACAATTTAAAAAAAATTGTTCAAGAAATGAAAATAGAAGAACACATATGCCAATTAATTTTCGACGAAGTCTCAATCAGAAAGGATCTGACGTATAACAAAGTACGAGATGTGATTGATGGCTTCGTTGATAATGGAGAAGGTCACCGGGAAAGCGTGGTCGGCAATAAGTGCTGCTTTTTCATGTTAAAAGGCTTAGTAGCAAAATGGAAATATGTAATTTCCTACTATGTGGCAAAAGATGGCGTCAAAAGCGAGATATTGTTGGAATTGCTCAAGAGCAATATAAATGCCTCAGAAGAAATCGGGCTTAAAATCAAATCAATAGTGTGCGACCAAGGTACACCAAATGTCAAATTGAGGCACTTATTAGGCGCTACGAAAGAAAAACCATATTTCTTTCATAATGAAAGAAAAATATATATGATGTTTGACTATTGCCATTTAATAAAATGCATGCGCAATATGTTATTAAAATATGACGTTGAACCGCAAGATGGGCTGACAACTTTTAAAGTTGTCCGAAAAATATATGCCATAGACCAGGCGAACGTTAATTTTAAAATGTGCCCAAAATTAACCTATTCGCATGTGTACCCCGGAAGCTTGGAAAAAATGTCAGTGTCAAGAGCGACACAAATATTTAGCAATTCGGTCGCCGCGGCAATTGAGATGGCAATTAAGGAAAATTTATTGGGCTCCGATGAGCATTTAAAAAAATGCGCCAAAGCAACCCAACTGTTGGTGAAACGGATGAATGATCTGTTCGACGAATTGGATTGTAAGACGCTTTGCAATCCAAATCCGCGAAGACGGCCAATATAAAGAGATTGTATTGAGAAAATTAATCGTTTGAAGGATCACATCGCCTATATTAAAAATATAAAAAAGCCTACCAGTCAAATATTGTGCCTCGACTCATTTGTGTTAACCATAAATGCAATGATCGAATTGAGCGGCGATATATTCAATGAATATTCGAATATATCATTTATACTCTTAGGGAGGATGAACCAAGATGCCTTGGAAAACTTTTTTTTTACAAAATAAGAGCAAATTTGGGATGCAATAATCATCCATCAGCACACGAGATGCAATATATTGTTGCGAGGCTAGTGTCCATGCATATATTGCGACGCAACTTCTCGCAAACAGGCAGCAATTGCGAAGAAGACGACGATATAAACCTTGACTGGAATATTGGCCAGGAAGATGATCTGAAAGAAAATTTAAAAGCGTCTGAGCAACTAGCCGTGGAGAAAATATGCATTCCAGATGAGCACTTTACTCAGACTGAAAAAGCAGCCGAGATACAGGTTCGTCGCTACTACACCGGATATGCCATATATCAGAAGGTTTTATGTAGACTGAAGTGCGAAAAATGTACAACTTTAATGCGAAAGACTGATAGCTCTTTGGAAGACTCATCGGAAGCCCTTATAAGGTCGAAAAATTACAAAAGCGTAGATGACCTAAGGCTGGTTAATCCCGATGATAGACTCTTCGAAATAAGCCGCCTACAAATGAGCTACTATAAAGAACTCTTTATAGCAAATTCATGCAGAGTGGGTATAAAATCGATGATTTTAGCCCAGATTACTGCAATTACAAGACAGAAATACCCAGAGTGGTATAGCGAGGCTGGAGATTGCATCGAACATAGGCACCAATTTTTAGACTTCCTGATAACAGTTTTACTGTTTAAAAATGCGAAATGGCTGGCTCACCAACAGGAAGAGCTTTATAAAAATGAAATTAGGGCGCGATATTACAATAAAAGAGAAAAACTAAAAAAACTGGTAACGTAGATTGTAGGCCATATTCAATTTTTCTAGCGACTTCCGTGTTATAAAAGGTAAAAGAACTATACAAGTATGAAATAAAAGTACATTAGTGAAATTACTAAAACACATTACTCTTTTCTCATTTCAGATTCTTCAAAAGCTAATAATGTCCTTTTTTTTCTTTCAGGGTAGAATTAAGTTGTAAATAGTTTGTAGTAGTAGTTTTAGTATTAGTTATTGTTAATTTGTAGTTAGCTTTAGTAGTAGTTACGTAGTACACGAGCCAAGCTTTGAAAAAAGCTGGTGAAAAATACCCAATCTTTATTGATTAGGTTGTGTGAGAATTTGTGGTTGAAGGTAGACAAATTCTGAAAATCGTGTTTTACTAAAATTATATTTTCTTATTAACCTTATATATGTTTTTTCTAATAAAATGAATTTTCTTTTTATTTTTCTTTGCAGTTTTTCAATAAATTTAAATAAGTTTCTTAATAAATTTAAGTAAATTTAAGTAAATTTACATGTATTTTCATTTAATTATCAATACATTTTTTAAAAGTTATTAGCCCTAGTTGTCCATTTTATTTTCGCAAACATTTCAGCCGATTTTTGTATAGAAATTTGACCGGCGTAGAAGCAAAATGCGAAACAATCATACATATATTATGTCGTTTGCACATTTGTCTGTATGTTTGCGAAAGCGAATGTTCTACAAAAGCATATTTCTATACTCCGAACAAATAATGCACAAGCATACAAATATACATACATATGCGTACACATATGAATATGTATGTATGTCACCACAAAAAATTGATCTTCACGAGTCAATATGGCAGCCAAATTGGCGAAAAACAAATGTAGTAAAACTTACAACAAAAACGATTTCATTCATAAACGCAGGCGCAAATTCTACAAGCGACCTCGCTTCATTCATAAAAACATACGCCGTAACATCTCCCCGAGCATGCCTTTGCCTACAAGCGTCTTTTCGCGACGATGGCAAAACCTAAAAATTGAACAACTTTTCTGATGCTTCTCGCAAAAATCTGCGTCGATATGTATTTACGCTCATACGTATACATACATATTTACGCACGTTTGTAGGCGAAGCTGTACAGCGGCAAGGGAAGCGGTGACAATCGGCGGCCATTAGTTTATTTTTTCGGCACAGCTTGGATTTTCTATCATCATAGAAGTACTGAACACAATGAGCGCGACAGACTGCAAACGAATATATTAGAATACACACATTCTTAGGGACACAGTTATTGAGCCAGCTGCACAACTACATAACTGTGTCCATAAGAACGTGTATATTGGACAGATATCGCTTGCAGTCTGTCGCGCTCAATGTGTTCAGCACTTGACTCTTTGACAAAACGCAAGTTTCGGCCATTGGTTGACCGTGAAAACGGAGATGCGAAAGAAGCGTGCGACACTTGGTATTATGAATGTATGTACATATTATGTATATGGCTCGCATTTGCTTTCGCAAACATACAGACAAATGTGCCAAAGAAATAATGTATGTACATATGCATGTGGCATAGAAATTCTATTGGTACAAATATGGAAATGATAACGAAATAATGCGAATATGCATATTTCATGAAGGTCATTAATTTTTTTTAAGAAATTGAAGGAATGAATGGAAGTGATTACATGAGCACATTTAAGTTCATTTCATAATAGTCGAAATTAATATCATTTTTGAAATAATAATTTATTGAAAATTATTTTTTATTTAATTTTACAACATAAAATTTTTATCATTTTTCGGAAAATAATCACGCATATGTGACAATGGTTCATATAATAAAAAATAAGCATGCATATGTCACTCAGAGAATGCTTTTTTACGTTTTCTGTGTTACTTTGTAGATTTTTCTTCAAAGCAATTCTATTTATTCATTTTCGTATGAATTCAGTCGCTTTACATATATTTCTGCCATTTTACATGCTCAATTCTGCTAAATAGCAGCGAGAATGGTGAAATTCCGTGTCGCAATTTTATAAGCTCTGTTAACCGCCCAATCGAACATCATACAGAATTCAATTTGCGCCTTCTCTATGTTTTAAGTTCTCTGGTTCAGCACATTATTGAACTCTTTGTACAGGAAAATCGTGTGGTAAATAAAGGACGACAGGCTCCAAATAAAATTATCACGCAGAAAGATTATAAGCGGTTAGTGCATCAAGTGAAGAAAAATTCAACAACAAGTGCTCCAAAGTTGACAGAAATGGCCAAAAAAGATTTGGGCAGGAATTGCCATCCCGAAACTGTCCGAAGAATACTAAGGGAAATAAATTTAAATGGCAGAATAGCCCGTAATAAACCGTTTGTAAGTGCAAAAAATAGAACTAAGAGAATACAGTTTGCGCGTGGCCATCTAAATAAGACACCAGCATTTTGGAGAACCGTACTTTTTGCAGATAAGATTAAGATAAACTTATTTGGACCAGATGGCAGACCTTTTATATGGCGCGAGCCTAATATGGAACTTGGACCTTAAAATTTGCGTGCTACTATAAAACACGGTGGCGGCAACGTTATGGTGTGGGCATGTTCATATGTACATACATATGTATTTCCTCAAATGGGGTCGGAAATTTAACTTTAAACTATGAAGAAAAATGTGTATTTAAAAGTTCGGCAAGAAAATTTGCTTCAAAGCGCTGGAAAATTGCAAATTGAAGATGACTTTCGCTTTTCCCCTAAGCACAAGTCACAGATAGTGCAAACATGGTTTATACATACATATGTAACTACATAGTAAGTATATAAATGTCTACACATTGTTGAAACTCTGCACAATCACCGGACTTGAACGGCATCGAAAATTTGTGCTCTATTTTGAAAACAAATATTAAAAAAACTGACATCCAGAACAAATCCGATCTTAAAAAAGCTATAATGGAGGAGTGGAACCACATTAGACCGGAATACACCAAAAAATTTATAAACTCCATGGCAAATAGGCTTCAAGCTGTCATTGATAATAAAGGATACCCTACTAAGTATTAAAATTTTTTTTTAATTACGAATAAAAACTTGCTCTTTTTTGAGTTGCATCATTTAAGCTGTGACGTGAATTTTCAAATACTATTTCTATTTTTTGTTAAAACAGTATTCGGCATTTCTAAGCACAATTGTACAAACTAACTTCAAGCGCTGAACACATAGAGCGCGACAACTGCAAACGACATCTGTCAAATATTAAAAATACACACGTTTTTATGGACACAAGTTTTTTGACAGCTGCACGACTACACGACTGCAGACCGACAGTTGTCGCTCTCGCTAACTTCAAAATCCTCCTATATTGGCCAACGACAGTACGACGACAGTAGAGTTGACAGTGGAATGGAAGATATTAACCACGGCGGAGGAAGAGTAGAGTAACTATCAGCTGATGTTATGTAAACAAAGGCACAGCTGAGATGTGCCACTGTAGAAACGTCAAGGGGAGTTTACCTTTTGTTACGATATTTACGTAACGTAAGCCCCACGACTTCCTACATAAACTAGAGAACATGAAAGGTGTAAATCTAATCTGACAAAACTAGATCTGCGATTTTCATCGCCATAATCTTCAACACCTATCACCTTATCAAGTTTCCTATCATAATGCAAATGACATTTCAGTGACATTTCGTCACAAAAAACTGACATGAACTTTTGTTCGAAAGAAAATCCTGTACTTCTAATTTGTAAAGACTTTATGCTGCTTTGGGTGCAACCTGTGAAACGAGGCCAATCTGCGGCAAAATTATGTAACGTATTTTCGAGGGAAAGCTAAGTTGGTGCTTTAGGTAGCGGTAAGCGATTGGCGACAAAAAAATACACCCAAAGCTAAAGTTTTAAAAAAACTATCATATCGCCGACCGTGATTTTGGCGATGACTATTTAAAAAACTATTCCCTATAAAAGCACCTAACTGAGGAGAACTTAAAGAGGATCTGACTTTTCCTTTCTGACTTTTTCTGCGTGCTGTTTCGCTTTCGCTATTCTTCGATTTAATGGCCGTTAGAAATGGAGACAAAAAAAGGAAAAATGTCTCCATTCGAATAATAATTTGGCGGCATTTTAATCTGGTTGTCCCTCTTTTCCAATTGCTAAACGTCAAAACCTCCTGAACTCGATTAGCTGTCAAAGTTCTGGGGGTTTTGACGTTAAGCAATAACTTACACTGAGAGAGGAGTTGGACATCTCTTTATCTCTGCTGCCGGTCAGGTTTATCAAGCTGTTGGGTAGGTTTTGAGCAAAATTGAAGTCGAGCGAATTAATTGACTGGTTCCATCGTGTTATGCGCAAAGATGAAAAATGGTAGGGATACCAGCGTTAAGACATGCGTTGCGATCCTACCTTCCTATTGAAAACCAAGTTCATCGAACTTATCTGTCCTGGACAACCTATTGGTGAGCTACATATGGAACGTATCGATCGCGAACGTATTACCGATGTCGTTTGGATATACAATTGACATCCATGGAAGAGCAAGTACCATGGAAATTGCGACCATATCGTGCTGCGCAATAGTCTGATGCCGAATTGGGAGAGTGGGAGGAACCAGCTCCACCAAAACCGATAGAACATCGGGAAGAACTACGTATGCTTTCATAAAACTACTATAATGGCAACAATGCTAACAACAACAGCCAAGCAAATAATAAACAACACTCATCAAATGAAAGTTTGTAGCGTTGGTGGCCAAGCAGCGATTTAAAAAGAAACATTTGCATCTGCATACGCGAATTACAATTCGTCTTTACATACTTACATATGTATAATGAATTATGGTCGATTATGAACATGTGGAAATTGATAATTAAACTTAAAAAAACAAATTAATGTAATTTGGTTAATAATGAACCGCTATTAAAAATTGAGGAATTTGAGTTTAGTTAATTTCAAATGGAATATATCTCGAACAATCGGTGTATTTTTATAAACAACGTCAAACTAATTCTTGCATAGAAATCTTATATTCACGTAGGTGTTAGTACTTTTTTTAAATATGAAAGTATGTATATAACTTAACGCAGTTAATTGTTAATTACTTTTGTTTTCATTATTGCATTTAGTTTTACTTTGTGAACAGCAAAACTGGCGGACGATTTTATAATTATTAGCCCAAATAAAAATTAAATTGTGACTAAATGTTTTATTTCAGTAAATTGTATTTATTGTTTTTTATACCCTGAACAGGGTATATTAAGTTTGTCACGATGTTTGTAACACCCAGAAAGAAGCGTCGGAGACCCTATAAAGTACATACATGTGGAAAATGTACCACGGACCCAAACCAAACGTACTCACGGACCTTAAAATACGACCCTGCGACAATGACGCTACAATTACATTATAACACTGATGAAACGAAAGACAGCAATGAAGAACTAAAAGGAATCACAGTTGACCGCAAACTATCGTACAGGACAGTCGCCTATGTAGACTAAGTGAAATTAAGTAATGTGAATTTAAATAAATAAACTTGTTAAATTGTACCTAAGTATATGCATAAGACGCAGTGCATTTTATTTCGAAAGTGAAATACAGTGTGTTAAGTGAAAGGCGGTGTGTGAAAGAAAGACACACCACATCCATATATAAATGATCAGTATGTTGAGCTGAGTCGATTTAACCATGTCCGTCTGTCTGTCTGTCCGTCCGTCCGTCCGTCTGTATATAAACGAACTAGTCCCTCAGTTTTTAAGATATCCTTTTGAAATTTTGCAAACGTCATTTTCTCTTCAAGAAGCTGCTCATTTGTCGCAACGGCCGATATCGGACCACTATAACATATAGCTGCCATACAAACTGAACGATCGGAACCAAATGCTGGTATGAAAAACTTTCACATTTGACAATGTATCTTCACCAAATTTGGTATAGATTATTTTCTAAGGTGTTTAAATGAGTTAAGCATCCACCCCCTCTACCCCGTAAAACCGCCGCATCCTAATGCTACAGTGCAATTCACCACAGCTGATGACACTACAGCATAACTCAACACATCTGTACGCCAACCCACTCAACAAAAAGGGTGGGCAACGGGAAAGCAAATTCTATTCGTCACACACTATTCGCATAGCAACATTCATCTACAAGACTTTCATACATATGTACACTGCGCCGCGTTAACAATTCTACGCCGATATATAATTCACCGACCCGGAGTGCGTTAATTCGAGTCGTTAGTAATCTAGAGCGCTACATCAAGATTGACACATCAGTAACCACCTGGCTACATCGAATCAACACCATCTTTCGTTGCGTCATCTGGACACCGTCTCGCATTTATTTATAGTACATTTATCTTATTCTTTACAAATTTTGTGGTAAAAATTACCTGCTATATTAAAACCATTTTAAATCTAAATGCCACTTGCAATTTGTCTTCAAAATAGACCACAAATTTTCGATGACGTTCAAGTATGGTGATTGTGCAGGAGTTTCAACAATGTGTAGACATTTATATATTAACCATGTTTGCATTATTTGTGACTTGTGCTTAGGGTCGTTATCTTGGTAAAAGCGAAAGTCATCTTCAATTCCCAATTTTCTAGCGCTTTGAAACAAATTTTCTTGCAGAACTTTTAAATTCACATTTTTGTTCATAGTTTCTTCAATAAAAGTTAAAATTCCGACCCCATTTGATGATATACATGCCCACACCCATTCCCTTAGTACCCTTCGAACTGTTTCGGGATGGCAATTCTTGCCTAAATCTTTTTTGGCCATTTCTGTCAACTTTGGAGCACTTGTTGTTGGATTTTTCTTCACTTGACGCACTAACCACTTACAATCTTTCTCCGTGAAAATTTTATTTGGAGCCTGTCGTCCTTTATTTACCCCACGATTTTCATGTACAAAGCGTTCAATAATGTCTTGCACTGTGGACGAACTCAAATTTACTAGTTCAGCTATTTGACGTTGCGACATTCCCTTTTTAAACTGCTCCAACACCAACTCCCGTTTTTCTAGTGATGTGCGCGGTCCCATGGTTAACAATTCAAGTTTACGTTAATTTAAATATCACTTTACATCCAATTCTTTCTACAATTATCTCTAAACTAATCAAAAAAATTCCACTTGTTGCAAATCACGACGAAAAATAGCGGTACTTTTAACTGCATCATTTAAGCTATGGCGTCCTATTGTCCGTATGTTATTGTGTTTTTGTATTACAATGAAACGACTGGACAGTTCTTGTATTTTTTTTTTTTTTTTGAAGAAATAAATAGAACAAAACAAATAAGATGTATGCATGTTCAGTTTTTTCGTTTTTGCAAAATTTGAAGAAATATAGAACACTTTACAAACAATTCGATCTGCATCAACTAAGCTGTGAGTGACTGTATATATAACCTTGATTCTTATACCAACAAAAACGCGTTCACCTTTATTCGTTAACGTATGATCAAAAAATTTTAAATTTTGTGTTTCATTGATTTCGATCCACCACTTCAAGTTACATACACATGAGTACATATGTACATCCAACATTTTAAGGTTCTGCTGTCTAATATAATACAGTTTTAACCAATATTTAAATTTAATTTCACTAGTGTTATGTATAAAAATGAAAAGTTGTTTTGGTATGAGCAACGTACATATGTATGTATGGTACCGTCCAAAACGCAGCACGAAATAATATAAAAATTTGCACAATTATTTGTTTAACTCCGTCGATTGTGCAATACCATTTGATGATTACATACATATGTACATAAAAAAGAAAATATTATGTATATGTATATTATGTATAGTGCTGTGATAAATTCAATTTCTATTAGTAAGAAAAATATTTATTAGTATAGTATACGATATACTATGCTCAAATAAATGTATGTTCAAAAAATTTTAAATTTTGTGTTTCATTGATTTCGATCCACCACTTCAAGTTACATACACATGAGTAGATACTTATGTACATCCAACATTTTAAAGTTCTGCTATCTGATATAATCCAGTTTTAACCAATATTTAAATAGTATAAAAATAAAAAGTTGTTTTGGTATGAGCAACGTATGTATTTATGTATGGTAACGTCCAAAACGCAGCACGAAATAATGTAAAAATTTGCACAATTATTTGTTTAACTCCGTCGATTGTGCAATACCATTTGATGATTACATACATATGTATGTATATAAATAAGAAAATAAAATTAATTATTCTACTTACCTGGGCATTTCTCGGTCCCCAGGAAATTTAAGCAGGCGTAACGAGGCTTTACACTCCAGCACACACTTGCGAGGCTTTTTCCTTCTGTAAAAAAGTTTCAATTAGTATTTGGCAATAATTTAACTTGTAGAATACTAACCTGTTGATCTGAACGGGAACGGGAAAGAAATTGATTTGTGAAAATAATAATAAAATAATAATTACATACTGAAATATATTGAAAACTTCAATAACTTACTTTTAAAATACACCGTCCGTTCGTTTGAATATTTTCAAATATTATGCCAGTATTGCTATTGAGCATGGCAAAATAGTGTTGCGTAAGCTAATTTAAACTCTTTTTTTACTACTAAGTATCTATGTAGATATTGCAAATTCAAAAAATAATTCCCTTAAGAACCCCTTTTTATTTAAAAACTTAGTTTAGAACTAAAAAATAATATGGTAATTCTGTTAGGATGGTCAAACACTCCATTTGGGAACGAGTACGGTATTCCTGACCGTCGGCGTATACATAGCTAAATTCTGACATATAAAACGTGTATGTATGTAGTTTGTGATTACAAAAATTTATACTTAAAATACTTATACGAAACATAGCTATTATAATTATCTCTTGATTTATCTTACAATAAAAATTGTGTGTTTACTGTTCGGACGAATTATTATGATATGTAAAGCTTAGTATCCAGCCCTCAAGAAATGTAAAAACTTCATATAAAAAACGATTAAGAAACAGTCAAGAAATTTCCTGCGGTAAATTTTCTTGTGCTAGTATGCAGCTCTAAAGAAATCTAGTACTAATTTTTAATACATTTTTTCAATAAAATGCGAATATGGCAAACCTGGTTTTGCGAAGAGACATGAAATCAACAATTGTTTCTTGAAGGAAATTCAAAGTAATCGTTAAATTCATCGTAAATTAGTTCAAATCATTATTATGAAGTATAGTTCATTTTGAAATTATGTATAAATCCTACCAATCTTCATCCACATTCCTTAAATCGCGATGAAAATATTTGTTACTATACACATGCATACATATCTGTGGACATTTGACAAAACAACTTGAACTCCCAAATGAAGAGGCTTCGTCCTGTGATACGATTTTCGATACTGATAAAATTGCAAAGCTACGGTAACATGTAAATACTTGCCAACTGAGCAGCATTCAAAGTGACCACTCGGAAGAAGATATTTTTCACGAAACTGATTACAACGATTCAGATTATTTACCGTCAGAAAGTTCGGGCTTAAATACTACATCGGAAAGTATCCGAATCATGGAAGGTGTGATTGAATCAAATCTAAGCGATACTGTTTCACCACAATTTAATGAAGAGCTACTTTTAAGTAACCTAAGGTCAACAAAAGTTAAAAAAGCTAATAAAATTAACAAAAATATGGGAAAAGAATATGTTACTTGGAAGAATAAGACAATTCCTGCAAAGAAAACTGAAGAATTGGAGGATTGCTATACAAAATGCAACACAAAAATAATTATGGATCAACAGAAAAAAATATTCAAAGCATACTGGGAACTAGGGGATTATAACAAGCGGCGTCAGTATATTGCTCGTATGATAAACGTTGAGTCCAAAAAAACTTAAACGCTCAGAAAGGCTCGTGTATGCAAAAAGTGTTTTTTTTTTTTAAATATTTGGAGAAACGGATCAAAGTATTAAAACAGTATGTCGGCAAAAGATCCAAGGCAATTTTGATGGAGGTGTCGCAAATGACCGACGAGGCAAGCACCCTCCTCATCATAAGCTATCAACAGAAAAATATAATGAAGTGCTTCAACATATACACAGTATACCCAAGTACCAAAGTCACAACAGTCGTCATCATACGAGTCAGCTGTATTTCCAACGTGGCCTCAACCTTGCTCTCTTATATAGATTGTATAAAGAAAAACACTCTGAACCAGTTTCAGAATCAAAATATCAGGAAATATTTCGTCAGTTAAATATAAAGTTTAAGGAGCATCAAGTTGATCTTTGTAATACGTGCGAAATCCTAAAATCCCGTGTAGAAAACACTTCGGACGAAAATGAAAAGAAGCAACTTTTAACACAACAAAAAGAACATCGCGATGCGGCAGATTTTGCATATAACTGCAAAAAAACTGGCACAGAGCTTGCCATTAATCAGGGAAATATAAAAAATGTTTTCTTTTGATTTACAGCAATGTTTGCCAACTCCACATTTACGTGCTTCTATGTTCTTCTACAAACGTCCATTATGGACTTTCAATTTAACAGTACACGACGGGGAAACGAAAATGGCAAACTGTTACATATGGCATGAAGTAATTGCAAAACGTAGAGCAATTGATATTGGTTTTTGTGTTTATAAGTGTTTGATGAGCTTGCCAGAAACCATTACTCATGACATTATGTACAAGTTATCGAAAAACATTCCAGTATAGCGGTTATAGACCATAAATTTATCTTGAATGTGATACCGTACATGCGCAGATTGAGAAAAGAAAAAAATATGTCGGGGTCCATTCAGCATCCACATGACTGGGCCAACCTTATAGCAGCTATATGTAATAAATACGTCGTACACGAAATGAAGCAGGAAGAGTTTTTTGGCTTTAGTGCCTTCTTAAGACGAATTACACTTGAGAGAAACGACAAACTCAAAAAGTAATTTTTAAATTATAACTTAAACTTTTTCAAACTCTTTTATTCGTAAATATAGAACTTCATACATGCATGTATAATAATGTGTTTATCAATTATTTGTTTAACCTTCTCAATTTCAGGTGACAAATTTGAGTGGAAATATGTTCGCTGGATGCGCTATGAGAAACAAAAGCCTGGAGTTTTGCAGTATAAGGTGTCTTTGAATCCAGAAGTGGAATTTAATGAGTTAAATATCGAGCCAAGGGGTCCACAAAAGTGGATTTCACAATTGACGACGAGCTATACATACATATGTATGTACATCTCAGTTGACTATATCAAAAAATAAAAAGCAAGATTTATTGGATATGCTCCCTCTGATCAACACGGATTTTCACAACTTTTATAAACATTTAGCAGCAGAAGGTGAATGCGAAGTCGAAGCTGATTCCGACCTTGATGATGAAGAAAACAATTAATTTCAAAAAAAATTTATTGTCTATAATTTTGCATGTACATAGTTATATAACTATTATATTTTTCATGTATTTTTTGAATTTTTTGTTTAAAAAGAAATAAATTATTTTTTTTGAAGGCACATTCATTTATAAACTTAAATAAACGGCAAATGTCATTTGAAGAAAAACCTCTTTTGGACTTATTTTTAACTTACCATTTGGCAAATAAACTTGTGTCAAGATAAGATAAAAAAAAGGGATTTTTTTTGCACAAATCAAATTTGACAAAACAGCTTGTATGAGGTAAGTTGATTTTCAGTATGAAAAAGCATTTGACAATAAGTCTTATTTATTTGATTTATATTTATCTAGATATTATTATCTAGAATTTAATTTAAATCAATTGATTGGAAAACGCGTCTTTATTGATCTGCATCCAGCTTAAATTGACTTCGTCCTTTAAGAGTAAGAGGTATTTCTACTGCAAAGCTTTAAAGATGTTTTTTCGCTCTCCTGTAAAATTTGCTTTTTTAGCGGCCTTTACACGGTCACACATGCTCGCGAACATGGCATGATGCAAAAGTTTGACGTTTTCATTTACATGGTCATGCATGTGCGTAAACTTCAGTTTTGTTCAGCTTTCAACGAGTAAACATGGCACGCGCATTAGTGGCAGCTCTTCTGATTGAAGAAATTTTAGAAATGGATGGAAGAGGAAGAAATTGCAAAAAGAGGCAAGAAAAAATGAATTTGGGTGCAAAATTGGCGTAAGAAAAAACCAACACGCTCGCATACAAATTTGTTAAAAGAACTAGAAATATCTTTTCATTTTTTTTGTTTTTGTTTTTATAGCACTCGCGTTTTATTTGCCACAATTCTGTAAAAATTTGATATACTTAGTTCAAAGAACTCTTTCCAAAACTGTTCGTTCATGCGCGACACGATTACTACACACCAGGGATAATGGGATGCCCAACTTATTCCAGTGTGAGAGCGCCTCAAAATAAGCGTTTTTTATAACATTTTAAATTAAAACACCCAACATTTATTACGATTGCAAATTATTATATATTGGACTTTTAATATATGACGAAACAACTTAAATCGTTTTTTATGATTTTATTATACATACTATATTAAAACAACTGACTTTTGATCTTTCAATACTTAATAAGGTGAAATAAGCCTGTTAGTTCTCAATTAATAAATGTTTTTAATCATTTGTAATTGAAAATTAATTCTATTATGCATCAAATTACAAAACGTTTCATGAAATATATTTAAGTTTCGCATTTTCTTTGATTTTCATTGTTTTAAATTTGTATTAGCGATCTTGAACGGGGGCAACAAATTCCTCCGTTCACATATATTTTTGGTATAATTTCCAATCCAGTCAACTGTCAAAGTTCGGTAGGTGAGCGGTTCTCACATTTCTAGTGACAGGAGAGTTGGGGATCTCTTTATCTCTGCTACACACTGTCTTTTTTTCGACAGAAAATATAGGCTATGTTCGTAAATGCATCATGACTTGCAGCATAAGCAACAGTAGCAACACTGCAAGTTTGACGTTTGATACTTCTTATACAATTTTTGACAATTTGCAGACACATTTGTTTGCATTTTTGAACGCATATAATACTAAAATGGAAATTTTGCTGAATCTAACACTAGACGAAATTTGTGAGCAAAGAAATGATAGATTTTCTTTAAATTTAAGAAAAAGAAGGGTATTGAAGTCAAAAAGAAAAATTTGTAGGTACAAATGTTTGTCATTTAAAAGACAAAGTATTTATAGAACAAACTTTCGGGATTTTTAAGAAACAGTTTAAAATTTTAAATTATATTGAAGCTTCGAGCATTAAATGTACATCTAATGTAATACTCGCTTGCGCTATCTTACACAATTTTATCATAAATAAGGGAGGTTATTTTGAACATATTAACGATACAATAACACATGCCGATATGGAAACCAACAATGAAATCGAAGGAATTCAAGATGCCCCCATTCGCCGTGTTGATTCAGATGATATCAATGGAATCGATAGAAGAAACTATTTTACCACTCTGTTTTCATCATAAAAAATTTACTTTACATCACCTTCCTTTATTTGAATAATTTTTTTTACTACTTTTTCTGATGAACTTCGTTTTAATTTTTATTGCTTTCATTTACATTTTTAACTTCGGTCACAACTTTCTTCCACAAAACATTTTTTTCGTTCTACCCGATTTAAACTCGTCCTCCATATTCAGCCGTACTCTTAGCAATAACTGTGTCTCCGCGTTACTGAGATTTTCACTAAAAATTTAAAAATAATAATTTATACAATTATTATTAACATAATTTAACTAAATTTCAATACAAAAATTAAAGTAAAACAGTTTTGCACTTACTTTTCGTCAGACATCGTAGTTAAATGCAGTAAACAATTTTTTGATAGAAATTATGAGTGACAGCTGATAGAAGTGTTGTCCTTTCCGAACGCTTGATTATTGCAGTGCTGCAATATTAGCATTTCTGAACGTTCTGTTTGTTATGCAATCGTCATGATGCGCGTCATGATGCAAGTTAATACCACCAGTTCACATTACATGAACATATTCTTTATCTGTCATAAATATGTAACATGACACTTACGACCCATATGGTCCGTATTAAGTATCCGTAAGTAACATTATGTGTACTTTGCTAATACTGTCCGCCTTAGGTGGTCCAAAAATGTAACTCATAGATTGTAAGATGAATCTTCCCACTTGTAACATATGTCCTACATATGTCCTATCTCAAGTGGATTGTAGATATACTTCCTAGAATGTAAGATAAATATTTGTATCTAGACTTAAGCAAAATACTGTATATAAGAAAACATAATAAAGAAAACGAGGCAGTTGACCACAGGGAGTTGACCACGGGCAGTTGCCCGTAGTTGCCCACGAAAACTAAACGGAGTTTTTAATTTGAATTTGCGAACATAGCCATACACTGCGTGCATCATGCAGCCCTTTACACGGTCACACATGTGTGCCACACCAGCAGAAAAATTAAACAAGTTTAAAAACTTTGAACATGCGTGACAAGCATTTTTTCCCCCTTTACACGATACAACTTGGTGTGATGTCACACATGCTGTCGCGCATGTGTGACCGTGTAAAGTCCGCTTTTGAAAGAGGTTGTTTTGTCAAATGTCCACAGATATGTACATATTACACACAAAGCTTGTTTGTTCTCTCTTGCTCTGCTAATGCTGCACCAGCTGTCAAAATTACTTGAAGAAATAATGTATTTTTTTTCTTGAGCAATTACTTAAGAGCTGGATACCAACCTTAATACCAAATTTTTCCACAATAGTTATCTCTTTTTGTCCACTCATTATCAAAAATAATTTCCAATTTGTCCCTACAACGCTTAAAAATATATAGTATATTTATTTATATCAAGAAGATATAATTAAATCTTTTGATAACAGCATTAAACTTTATTCTATAAGCAAATTTTTTATTTATAAATGCACATAAATATAGTACTGTAAGTTTATAATTTAATATTAAATCTTTGCTTTACGCAACCCTTTTTAACCTCTCGCCATCCATATTCACCAGAAGTGGCCATGATGTTTTTATTGTGACTGTTCACTTGAAGGGTAGCTTAAGGGCTGTGAATGGCTCTTTTACTATGGTGAATCGGACATTTCGTGCTCCCTTGTACCATGGAATTAACATCAGAGAACGTATAATATAGAGAAGGTTCAATTGCGGACCAGCGTGTGAGCTGTCAAAAGCTAACAAAATCCTATTAGTGGATTTCACCACTTTTGGCTGAGAAGGAGAAATTTTAACAGTGCTGAGCGAAGAGAGCTGAGCATTCAATGAAAATTATGCTCAGAAATATATGTATGTATGTAAGTACATTGCTATTACAGACGTATGTTTCTCTTTTGCTTATATTTTTATATGTTTACATGCAATCATATCAATTAATATGAATACCATTTTGCGAATTTTTGTCAATTCATGCAAAATTGATAACATTATTATTAAATGATGCTACTTTCATGGTAATATTTGTAGTTAACGGGGCATCTCGACAGGATAAAATCTATGTCTTGCTAACTGTCAAATCTATTGCTATTGCCATTGCCAAATCTGTATGTGGGCATTTGTTATCATAAGATAATCATTTGCGAAAAGGCGTAGGGTAGGTAGGTTCGAGCTGATGTAGCGCATGGAAATGTTCGAGTCTCAATCACTGCGGCAATATTGCAAAGCAACATGTTCGACGCAAAAATGTAGCGACTTTTGCAAATGTCAAACGTTCGAGCAACTCAAATTTTGACATTTCTTGCGCGCAAAAGTGACAAAATCGGCATCAACAAAATTTATGATGGAAAAAATGAGGCAAGCGTAATCGCTCTTTATATTCGAAAATGTGATAAATATATATCTGGAGGATAAAATCGAATTGTTTGAAAGTTTTGCGATTTTACTATTGCCCTTTTCTTTAAAATTTCGGTCATAAGCCACTTTTTTACGCAAAACTTTATTTCCTTGCTTTTTTTGTACTATTTGGGATGCGAACTACACTCACTATCCACCAAGTTATCCACTGTTAAATTACTTAAAAATTAATTTTTAAGACATCTTAAACTTCAATTCTCCAATGTACCTGCACGCTGCGCAAAATATTTGCAAAATATTTGTTTAAGTATCAGCAGAGTATATGCAAAAAAAACATCAGGGTTGCAATATTGCCGCAGTTATTTGCTTGCTCGAACATCCCCCATGCTTTGAGCTATTGAAAAATTTATTTTATCACATTGCGAAATGCCGTCGGGTAGGTAGCTGATGTAGCGCATGTTTTGAGCTCTTGAACTGTTTAAATCTTTTATGAGGAAAATAAAAAAAAAAGGATTACGATCCTTTTACAAATGTATTTCTGGGAAAAATAAGAATTAATATTTTTGGACTACTATATAATAATTGTAGCATATATGTATGTATGTATGTATGTATACGAATTAAAATAATAAATTTAAAATGAGCAATGATATTTTGAATTTTGCTGGTATAAGTTTATAAATTTAAGATTTCGCTTATTCCTAACCCAATTTGTATAATTTTTCTGTAAATTAACAATATTAAACTAAATATTAATTTTTTGAAAAATTTTATTTTGAAAATATGTATACTTTATATTGATAATATAACACAACCGTCTAACACTCGCCCTTCTAATTTTCATATTACCGAAAGGAAAATGCCGTCGGCATATGTACATACATATGTGCAAATGGGATGTGTTGCCTCTTCGAAATTTTCATAGAAATGAAAACTGCGCTGTCAAACTGCTGAATTTACAGCTTATAGCTTACGATATATGGCATACGAATTAGTTTGCCTTATATTGTAAGCTATGTATAAGCAATGTGGAGTCTCCACAGGCAATAGGCACGGCAATACTGTTAGTAAGACATAGATTTTATCCTGTCGAGATGCCCCGTAATGTCCAAATAAAAGCTGCTTTTTACATAAGTAGTTCTTATCTTTGATAATATTATATAATTTAGTATGCATGTATATATGCAATATACATATGTAGATATATGAAATATTATCGTAATATCCTAAAAATGTAATTAGGCTGTTCACGGTAAGGTGGTTATCGGGTTATGTGATTATTATATTAAAAATAACCTCTATGCTCCGTGAACATCCTATGTATGGTTATTTGCTTATTTTTACACAAACAGCTGTTCATTATTACAAGATTTGTGCAAAAAATCACATTGAGATCAATTGTAACTTAAATTATATTAAACTACGTACAAAGCAGTATTTTAGTTCTTAAAATAATCTGTTAATAATCTTTGGGGTTTTTCTTTATGCATCTCTTTATATAAATCCTGGTAGCAGTCCATAGCGTTTTTAAAATCTCGACGAAACTTTGATAAGCGTTCATCATTAGGATCATGATCAATAAAATGATTTTCAAGGTCAGCAGCTTTGTCTAATCCTTCTCGAAGTAATTTTGACGAAAGTGAAACGGGTGGAGGGCTGACACCATCTTCTGCATTTTCAAGGTCATTATTATTATTATTATCAATTGCATGAATAATTTCCGCATCGTCTAGAGCATACAGATCAAACAGTTCATTAATATCGTCAATATCCATGTCGTCAAAACCTTCACCGCCGATGCTTTTGGCTAATTCAAATATTTCCGCGTAGGTAACAAGTCCTTCATTATCACTTTCTTCTTGTATCACAACATCTTGCCAAAGATTTTTCCAGCATTTGCTTAGGGTGGTTTTTGTAATACCCTTTACGGCAATTTTAATACAATCGATACAATTCTTTACATCAAAATTTTTCCAAGCAGAAATCACATTAATTGCGGAATTACATACTTTCCAATTTATTCAATTGAACCTAAACGAATGCTTTATGTAATAAGTTTTTAAAGCTGTAATGATGCCTTGGTACAACGGTTGCAAAAAAGATGTTGTGTTTGGGGGAAGAAATAGCACTTTGACGTTTGGGTGCTCAATAACTGGGTGTCCAGGTGCATTGTCAATTAATAACAACCTTTTTAAATTCCAAGTTTTTAGAGATCATGTATCCTCTTACTTCAGGCACAAAACACTTTTCGAACCATTCCTTGAAAATCGATGCGGTCACCCAAGCCTCTTTGTTTGCCATTTCTCCATTCTGTAAAAAGCGTTTCGATTTTTGTGATGGTATGTTGTTTTTTTTATAAGTGGTATATTCATAACACTCCAATTCTCTTGAACTTCTTCTATAACCTCGGCAGCACATTCACGAATTGTTTTCTTTAAGATCTTGTACTTAAACATGAAATAATTAAAAATATCTCCATTTTTGGGCAGTGATGGCAAATTATTATGAACGGCACCCAAAAGATAAACATAATTTGAACTATTTTCCGACCTAAGAAATATATCTTTACAAAACAAATAACAATAAATATCCACAGATCTCAAATTATAGAAGAGAAACTAGTCAGCTAATGCAGCCAATTTCATCTAATCAGGTGTGACACATACATACATACTTATACTAACGACATCTATGAGGTAATTTTTGCAGTTGTACACTGGCGGGGTTAAATAACTGCCGTTTCAAGTTACAAGCTCTATACCAGAATCCTTTGACGTATAAAAAGGTCCAAAAAAGATATATCTTGTAAATTTTACATCATAAATAATTTATAAGACCGCGAGACTTATAAATAAAAATTGTAAAAAGATTAATCTTTTTGTCTTCATAATATTTGTTAATAAAATTATTTTTATATTTTACTGTACCATATAACAATCAATTAAAGTATAAAAACTACTTGTTTAGATCATAAACATTCCTAGAAAAATTGATTTAGTTTGTTTTTTTCGTTGGAAAGAAGTTTAATAAGTGTTTATCAATAATTGAACAAATTGTAATTGAATGAGCAATAAAAAAAACGGTGTTGATTCAATAAATTCGAGAAAGGATCATTTTTGTAGAGAATTTAATTTGCTACAAAACCATACCAAGGGTTTTTTTATATTTGGTATTTTAAATTATCTATAACCAAAAAATGAATGGAAAAAAACATTTTTTGACGAAAATTCTTATTTTTGCGAGCGCTAACTGAAAAATTAAGATAAAGGGCTCAAATTTCGACACAATTTTTTTTTCGTGACTCTCAACGAAATTTTGATATGAATATACATTGACCAATATCATGATTTTTGATGCTTTATGAGGGGAATGTTCGTTCCAGTATCCCTTTTCGAAAAGGTTTTGCGCAAAGGGGGAGGAGTCTGTGGGCTTGCCCCTCATTTGAAAGATAATGAATAGAGCTATTGAATAATAGCAGCCTCCTGAATATGGTGTAAAATCGTAGTTTTTCCATACAATTTTCAGTAATTTTTATAAAATTTATGTATTTTTACGCATAGAGTGACTCTATGTTTATTATTTTTATTATTTCATTAAAGTGGAAATCCACTTTATTTAAATAATAAAAACACTGAAAATTAAAAATTGTATATGTATCAGTAATAATGCATACAAGTATTTGAAGTACCAAGATAACACAACCAACCATTTATACAAGACTCCCTAAATAATAAAATTGGGTTTTCATTTGAATGGAGTTTTTTTATTTCGTGTTATACGCATATTTAATAACACCCAGTAACGAAATAAATGGGTCAGTCTTTTTTTTTGTATTTCCCGCCTCCATAAAAATTTTACTATTACATCCGCAAAGTTTGCCGGATTATTATAATTATCCTTATAAAAAAATCTCTTCACTACACGCCAATGAGATTCGATTCTTTGGGTGTGTGTGCCATCTTCGGCGATGAATGGATTGCCAGGGTCACTATGGTTAACCCTTTCATGGATGTAACCATACTCAGGAAGGCGTTCATATGCGCCCCAAAAATCGGTTCTTATGGTTGTTCCTTCGTGTACATGCTTACAAATAAGAGGGATGAGGACCTCAGCGGAACGTACATTGTCAGGGCATACCTCCAGTCTGAGGTCCTCACTGCCATCCTCTATCATTTCCAGCACCCAATGGCCTTCTGCGCGTCTTCCAGAAAAAAAAGAAAAGTATTTGAATAAACATAATTGCATTATATATAAATTATTGTTATTATCTTTGTTGTATTTGGGTTTCCCAAATTTACTTTCGTCAATCTGCCCTACCTTACGTGGACCACCAATCTTCCCTTTGACTTCTTGGGGGTCTAACTGAAATATAACTACCGCTTCCCTGCAGTAGCTATACCAGTCGGAGATAGTGCTAGATGACAATTTTTTTCCAACGCTCGCATAATCCTCCCTATAAATACCTTCCCGCGTAAAGCGGTGGGCAAAGCAATACATGAGGTAAAACAAGTGGGGAAAGCTTAACTTGACGCCTTCAAACCACGTGCCCGCTGCCCTTGAAATAAGGGGATTTGTCTTACAATTGCCCCTACAGCATTTAAAGTACCCTACTGGGTGGCGTTTGCGCAATGCCATTTGGGTTTTGTGAACGGCAACAAGCCGGCTTTTTGGCAACAGACCGTATACCTCGGCAAATGATACACAAAATTCATGTGAGCCCAAGTATTTGTCCATTCGCACTACATTCCACTGCTGTATCATGGTAGCATCACGACACATTACTGCTGCAGCGCTCGTGGATGGAATATCATCATCTTTGAAAAAGATTAGATATTATTTTATATAATACTGTTTTCAAAGAAAATTTCAAACCTTCCTGAAAAGCGCCGCAGGCGAAAATTTGGAAAAAAACAAGTAAGGAAGGGCTAAGTTCGGGTGTCACCGAACATTTTATACTCTCGCATGATAAAGTGATAATCGAGATACCGTTATTAGCAACTTTATTGCGAGAATATAAAAATGATGCCCTCTGAATTACATGAAAACATCTGAGAGATTTACTGATATTTTCGGTGAAAAATTAGGTTAGGTTAGGTTAGGCACTGAATTCTTCTTGTTCGATATAACGGACCTTGAAAAGTTATAGTCCGATCACGACAATTTTTCCCCAAGGGATACCTCAGCTCAAATACCGTATTTGTGTAAAGTTTTATTCCGCTATCATCATTGGTTCCTAATGTACTATATATTATACAGAGAAGGCATCAGATGGAATTCAAAATAGTGTTATATAGGAATAAGGCGTGGTTGTGAACCGATTTCACCCATATTTCGTACATGTTATCAGGGTGTTAAGAAAATATTATATACCGAATTTCATTGAAATCGGTGAAGTAGTTCCTGAGATATGGTTTTTGGTCCATAAGTGGGCGGCGCTACGCCCATTTTCAATTTTTAAAAAAAACCTTGGGTACAGCTTCCTTCTGTTACTTCTTCCGTAAAATTTAGTGTTTCTGACGTTTTTTGTTAGTCGGTTAACGCACTTTTAGTGATTTTCAACATAACCTTTGTATGGGAGGTGGGCGTGGTTATTATCCGATTTCTTCCATCTTCGCACTGCATATGGAAATGCCTGAAGGAAACGACTCTATAGAGTTTGGTTGACATAGCTATAGTAGTTTCCGAGATATGTACAAAAAACTTAGTGGGGGGGCCACGCCTACTTTTCCAAAAAAACCTCGCACAAATATGCCCCTCCCTAATGCGATCCTTTGTGCCAAATTTCACTTTAATATCTTTATTTATGGCTTAGTTGTGACACTTTATAGGTTTTCGGTTTCCGCCAATTTGTGGGCTTGGCAGTGGGCCGATTTTGCCCATCTTCGAACTTAATCTTCTTATGGAGCCAAGAAATACGTGTACCAAGTTTCATCATGATGTCTTAATTTTTACTCAAGTTACAGCTTGCACGGACAGACAGACATCCGGATTTCAACTCTACTCGTCACCCTGATCACTTTGGTTTATATAGCAAAGCCTGATCACTTTGGTTTATTAGCAACTTTGTTGCGAGAGTATAAAAATCGCGCGATTTTTTATTCCAAATTTTCGCCTGCGGCGCTTGTTTCAATGTAATATATTATACTGAAAATATAATGAAAATTTGGAACAAAAAATCGCGCGATTTTTTACTCCAAATTTTCGTTATATGGACGTAATATAATGCGCACTTTTCAGAGAGCTAAATAACGTATTATATTTACCTGATTGGTTATTTGACATCATTATAAAGTTTGAAAGCAGTTATTTTATTTAATTTTATATACATATATTTAAAATTTCCAATTGCGAAAACACACCGGTTTTAATTAGAGCACGCGAATATAGTATAATAAAAATTTTAATTCCATTGAAATCAATATTACACAACAACAAAATTTTCATTCATGAACGCAAACGTACTTTCAAAAAGCATATTGGATTCATTCATAAAAGCAGACGCCATTACATCTCCCCGAGCATACCTTGCCTACAAGCGTCTTTTCGCGACGATTTCAAACGCTAAAATTCATAAATTGAATATACTACATATTTCTGGAATTTTATGGAAGGAAAGAGTCACAACCCCGCAAATATAAGTATTAAAATATATTAGAATAAAATTGACAACATACAGTCAGAGTCATTATGTTGTATTGTAAAAAAAATATATTATTTAGTTTTGTTTGTTTTATTATTTAGGATAATTCAACAGAAAGTAGGGCACATAAGCAAAAAAAATAATACAGAATTCCATTCTAAACGAAGAAAGCAAAAAACTTCAGGTACACATAAAAATTGCGTTCATTAATATCCGGTTTTTTGGTATTTAAGGCACAAAATTATTAAAAAAAATTAATACCGAAAAACATTAATATTTCGTAGGATATCCCTTTTGTTTAAGCACTTCATTCAACCTATTTGGCATATTTTCAACAATTTTAGCAGTGTATGCCGGCGATATATTATCCCATTCCTGCTGCAGCTTATGTTTCAGGTTGGTTACTGAAGAAATCGTATGTTTGCGAATTTGACGATCTAATTCATCCCACAGGTTTTCGATGGGGTTAATGTCCGGGGATTGGGGAGGTGGATGGAGCACCTTGGGGCAATTATTAAGAAGCCACTCTTGTACTAACCGCGATTTATGTTTCGGGTCGTTATCTTGGTAAAGATACGACTCTTTGTTCATTATTCCATTAATAAAAACTAGTTTCCCGACCCCTTTTGCTCCCATACACCCCCACACCATAACGTGACCATTTCCATGCTTTACTGTGGGCCTCAAATTGTTCGGTTGTAGCTCTTTATTAGGTTTTCGCCAAACTTTTACACGTCCATCCGAACCAAAGACGGCAAATCGGCAAATAAAACGTCATTCCACCAACTCTTTGGTTTAGAAATACATATATTCCTTGCCGAATTTTACACGTGCTTGTCGGTTTTTTTGTTGCACCAAAAGCCATTAAAACCCTTAGCATTAAGAGTTCTTCTGATAGTAGACGACGAAACCTCTTTACCAAACTCTTCCGCAATCTCTGTGGCAATTTTTGGTGCACTTAAGTGGTGGTTTGCCTTTATTTTTCGTTCGATTGCCTTCTGCTCTCTCTCACTGAGCTTCTTAGGCTTACCCGGTTGTTTCAACAAATGTTCTCTTCCTTCATTTTTGTAACGCCAAACAATATCTCCCACTGTATTGACTTTCATATCGGTCATTTCTGCAATTTTTTTATAAGATTCTCCATTTTTATGATGAAAAATTACTAACTGGATTTATTCCAGAGTAGAATTTTTTCCTTTGCGTCCCATTGGAATTTTCTGTCTGGAATCAAACTATTTGAACCATTTCTAAATCAAAATTAGGGTTTATTTACAATACCTTAAACTTTCTCAGAAAATCACTTTTAGCTCACTTTTTACACACATAAACTCCAAGCGCGGGAAAAACCGAATAATAATGGCGCGTCGTTTTCTAGTAAACTGTAAACATTACAAGGTTGCTTTTTACAGATTCAAATACTCCAAAAATGTCATGAACAAGAAGTATGGTCATTGTTTTTTAATTGTTGAAAAAAAAATTGACGCATTTAATACTTACAGTTAGGGACTTAAGTCTTCATACATCCCCATAATTTCACATATTCGCTAATCAAAGAGTACCAGAAAAAAAATTTTAAGCCAAAAAATTCCATTCTATATTATTTACTCTTCCAAAGTAAAAAAATTTATTTTCTTTAAAAATAACGGTAAATATGGAAAAAAACGTAAAATAAAGAAAGACAAAAGTGTTCATACACTACATTCTCTTCTGCTTTGATTATAGTTTAAAAAGAATTGCAGTTCAAATGCCGTTAGTTTTTTGCAATTCATGTAGTCTACGTGGCTGCTGAATTACGTTTTAGCAGTTTATCAGTCAAATAAGTTGTTTCAAATTATTAATTTAAAAAAAAAAATAACTTAAAAACTATATTTTTATTAAATACTAAGATGTGTTTTGCTATGTATGAACACTTTTGTCCTCACTTCTTATTTGTTTTCTATTGTTTTTTTTCTTTATTTTAAAAGTTGAATGAAAAATTTTGTTTTCGTATAGTAATTAAAATAGAACTGAATTTGTTAATTAAAAAATTTTTTTCCTGCTACTCATTAATTGACGAAAATATGAAATTTTGGATATGTATGAAGACTTAAGTCCCTAACTGTATATTTGAAAATGTGGAGGTATTAAGTTAAAGAAAACTAAAACCGAATATCAATGACTCTGACTGTAGTTTATTTGTCGATTTTCAATTCAAGAAATGTTTCAAAGAAAATATTCAATATTCCTCCGATTCATGTGTACAGTCAATCGCGGCTAAGTAGTACACCGCTTAAATGAAAATCAAATCCCTCCCTCATCACTCTTAACAGCCTAAATTATATCTTGCTGCATCTCACGGTTTGTTTTTTAAAATACATACATTGTTATGTATGTATGTATATAGAAGAAATTGTTTAAGTACCACTTGCTTAAGTATCCGCACTCGCTTATGTGCCATATTACATTTTCATTTTTAAGAAACCACAAAATTCTATATCTGTGATTGTGGTACATAACCGGAATTGACTGTATTTCTCAAGGAAAGTAAAAAATATTTGTATATCTGAAATATTTTCACGCAGCTGCGTCGATATGTATGTATGCAAGCTCACGCATAAACATATGTACATACATATTTACGCTGGTTTGTAGGCGAAGCTGTTTCAGCGGCAAAGGGAAGCGGTGACAATCGGCGACCAAAACGTGAAGTTCGGCCATTGGTTGTCCGTAACAACGGAGTTTATGTATGAAACAATGGGTGTATGTATATATGTATTTACATAAAAAGTTGTGTGTCGACAAATTTACAAACATTATGCGAATGATTCTTTCAAATTTGTTTACATGAATACAAAATTACATACATACATACTTATGTATGTGAATATGTGAACTTTATGCGTACGGTTTTTTAAAATCTGTTACATGTACTCATACAGTGTCTCACAGCCAAAATGATGCAGCACTGATATGCAGTAGCACTTGACAAAAAAAACAATTGCATCTTAAAAAAATGAAAAATTTAGCTATTTTGTTATTTGATATAAGCATGTATTTTCTTGTAAAACACAAAATCAACTCAAATTTAAATTTTTTCGGAAACGGTTAGCAAAAATTCACACACTTGCAGAAAATCAAGCTCACAGCGAAAGTGATGCACTGAAGTTTACCGTTAGTGGCGACGGCTTGGCGGGAATTTCCGAATGTCAGCTATTATGTAACATTAAAATAACTGAATTAGAAACAATATTTGATAGTTTTTGCATTGAAGTGTCGACATTTACACAGTGCAGATCAAAATGGGACGTCAAACAACAGTTGAAGTGCGCGAATTAGTTTTAAAACATTATAAAGATGGCAAAAGCCAACGAAAAATCGCAGAAGCAGTGAAATTGAGCCACGGAACTGTTCAACATATCATTGAACGCTACATTCGTGAAAATCGTGTAGAAAATAAAACTAAAAACTCCCATAATAAAATTTTTAATGAAGTTGATTCTCGTTGGATAGTTCGGAAAATACGGGAAAACCCTCATTTAAGTGCTCCAGCATTGACAAATGATGTGGAAAAATATCTCGGAAAGAAGTGCCACCCGGAAACCGTGCGAAGAATACTTAGGGAAGCAGACTTCAATGGACGCACAGCTCGTAATAAGCCATATATCAGCGCAAAAAGTCGAAGTGCACGACTAAAATTTGCTAAAGAGCATTTATGTAAGGATGAAAGGTTCTGGACTAGCGTAATTTTTGCAGATGAAAGTAAATTCAACCTTTTTCGAACAGATGGTAAGAGCTACGTATGGAGAAATCCAAATACAGAGCTTCATCCACAGAATTTGCGGAGCACTGTAAAACACGGTGGAGGGCATGTAATGGTGTGGGGTTGCATGTCCTCTGTTGGTGTTGGAAATTTGGCTTTCATTGACAGTACTATGGATAAAACTATGTATTTGAATATCTTGAAAGAAAATTTGTTACAAAGTGCCTCAAAATTAAATATTAGAGAAGGTTTTCGATTCTACCAGGACAACGATCCAAAGCATAAATCGGGCGTTGTCCCAAGTTGGCTTATTTGTGGTGCAACTGCCAGCACAATCTCCAGATTTAAATGCTATTGAGAATCTGTGGTCAGTTTTGGAGCGAGAGATTCGAAAATATGAAATTCGAAATCAGGCTGATCTGAAAACTGCTTTGGAAGCTGAATGGAACAAAATATCCACAAACTATACAAACAAATTGGTAGAATCGATGCCTAAGCGCATGAAAGCTGTCATAGATAACAAAGGTTATCCTACGAAGTATTGATCAACCGAAAATTTAAGTTTTGTTAAAAAAAAATCTATTTATTTATTTATGTATTTGCTTATTTAGAGATTGCATCATTTTCGCTGTGAGGTAAAATTTAAGGCTGAATTCATTTTTTTGTATTTATTAAATGAAATAAGTGTAAAATGTGAGTTTTAAAAATAATATTTAAAAAAATACATCTGCCACTAATAATTGGCACTCATAAACAAACCAATTTTGGCTTTATATTTTTTATTAAGCATGCTTTAAAATTTCTCAGATGGCTGCATCATTTTGGCTGTGATCCACTGTACATAATTAAATGCATATGACTTTTAAGATTTTTTGTTTATCCACATTAATATGCGTTGATGTTTGACGATGAATATCTCGTAAGCGCTTAACTTAATCGAAAAATCATAATAGCCAATATAAATTAGTATATACATATGTACTACATAGTCGCTTGCGCATTGTAAATATCCGCATCTGTAAGCGTACATTTCTAAACATTGAAATTAGCATAACTTTTCTCATTTATCACTGAAAATACTCAATTCTGCTATTTTCGACCCCCCTGTTAAATATTGGTGAAATCCGCTAATAGAAAAGAGTACCCCTGCTTTTGTGGTGAAATCCATACATAGAAAAAAGTAACCCTAAAAATGAAATATCGTAAATTTGGCAATGCGGTGAACTTTTTCTATATTATACGTTCTCTGGTAACATCACCAAGCCTATAGCGCAAAACCAAATATGTCCTGCGATAAAAATTTTATGATTCTAAATGCCCTTAGTGCCATGCAATACCCTTTATGTTCCAAGTCTTTTAAAGATAATAGTGAATATATCCTTAAAAGACATTTTGTTAATTTTCATTATACTATTAATTATTTAGATGAAAAAGAACGAAAATGTCTTTTTAAAGAAAAAAGAAATGTGGTGTCGTGGGACACCAGGTAGGAACGAAGTTCCTTCGGCTAATGTAGAATCGATACAATTTGCAAAAAAAAAATTAATTTTATGTAGGTTGTCTTGATATTTCTCTCAAATTTTGCTGATTACTTTTTATTTAAGTACAGATAAGTTTTAAGAAAATTTAAGATTTTAAGAAATAATGAATTACGTAAAATAAAAAATAATTCAAATTATAACTAAAATAACAAAAAATATGTCTCTTTATTTTTGTTTGACACCATAAAATTACATAGAAATAGAGAGAGAAGGAATGAAAGAACGAAAGAAAGATGGAGAAAGAGAAAGGTATTATGCAGTACTCGCTGGTGTATGCGACTGTCGCACCTGATTCTTTAAGGGAAACGAATTGAAAGAATATGGCAACACAATGACACATTCAAAGCTCTAAAGCTTTTTGACAAAAGCGCAACGATGATAAGGTGGTTATCGGGTTATGTGGTTATGTGATTAAGTAAACAACTACAAAATGCGGTATGACAAAATAACCAACTTTGACCAACCTAAGCCCTTGTTTACAGATTATGTGGTTGTTTGCTTATTTCCAGTGTTAGAAAGTCGTTGGAATTTTACTAAATGGCAGCACAAAAAATAAATACAACTAAGCGAATGGCATTTCCATTTAGATTTTCTTTTTTCTTAAAGGAAAATCTGCTATTAACTTCTGTTTTTTGTTTACAATCAGCAAATTAAAACCGAAATGAAAAGCATTAAAAAGCATCAAAAAATAGGAGATGAGCAAATTGGCATTTGCTGACGCGCAGCATTTGTAAAAATTTCCATCGTCAAAGCAACACAGAACATTTTCTCGCCAATGAATAGATTTCGGAACATGGAGTTCATCTCCCCGTCTACTACAGATGATTAAAGTTATATCCTCTAGCAGTTCTTCTAATACTTCATCCATTGCATTGTGACACTGTTCAGGGCGCAAGATGTCTGCAAATTTTATACAAAGAATTTTTTGAACGCTTAAAATTCGGATTATTTAATAAGCACACACCTTCAATAAAGTCCATTTCCTTAATAGCAGAACTTATTTTAAATTCGATTATTTTGCTTATTAAACTTTGTTTAGGTATTTTATAAGTAGGAATTTCATTGAACTAAAATTCTAAACAATGAACAGCTGTTTGTGTAAAAATAAGCAAATAACCATACATAGGATGTTCACGGAGCATAGAGGTTATTTTTAATCTAATAATCACATAATCCGATAACCACCTTCCCGTTAACAGCCTAACTTTTTTCTAACGCCAAAAAATATGCAACAATTCAACTCCCCATAAACGTACTTAGTGCAAGCACAATTCTCACCCAAAACTAATTTGCATACAAAATTATGTTACAGATTTTCATGCCTAATTATTCGATTTTTCGATTTTTACGGTTTTTTTCTAACGGTTTTACTATCACTTTTTTTCAGTTAGGTCCCGCAGCAAAATCCCTATCTTCTCCAAGCCTGCCGTAAGGAACTTCGTACCAAAAATATATATTTTATTGCAAAAAATATCTGACTGGTTACCTAAAAACGAATACTTATAGCACAACCAGTCAAAAACGCTACTCCCCTTCCTTCCTTTTCCTTCCTTAGCAAGCAAAATGTGTGAACAGTTGAGCCCGTGGTAAAAAAAAATGTTGCCATTGCTCAATACGCATATATACATATGTATGTATGTAGTTTTGTACTCATCTATGTTTTATTGTATTCAATTACATTTTTTTTATAATATAAAATATCAAAACTGAAAAAAAAAACTATTAAAAATAGTTTACATATTTATAAATAATAGCATTCGGCTCTGATTTTCAGTTATTTTATGAAAATTTCAAACATATTGAACAGTAGTGCGTTTCTGTAAGACAATATTCTGTCGACAATATAATCGATTATAGTGACGTCATTTCGATTCGATCCAAATTAGTCGATTGATCGAGAACGAGTGTTTCTGTAAGCATAAGCAGAGAACGTCTAATATAGAGAAGGTTCAACTACGGACAAGCGTGTGAACTGTCAAGAGCCATGAATTTTCTATTAGTGGATTTCACCATTTTTGGCTCGACAGGAGAAATTTTAACAGAAATGAGTGAACAGAGCTGAGCATTGAATGAAAATTGTGCTCAGACACTTGCGTTGATACTTCAGCCGCATGTTAGTCTCTTTGCTTATACGTTTATATGGAATAATACTATGAATGGATATGAATTTCGTTTTGAAATTTTTACGAATGCATGCAAAAATGATAAAATTATAACATTCAAGTTAAACTATGCTCTTTCAAAGTAATATTTATTGATAATCTGCAAATAAGATCTACTTTTTGAGTATTTCTTATGCTTGATAATATAACATGCAAACTACATACACATACGTACATATGTACATACATATACACTGACTCACACTATAAATGGGACACCTCAAAAACTATTTGATTTTTTAATTTAAAATATAAATAGTAAGCAAGGTATGATAATTTTTTCAAAAATTCCTTTTTATTTCAAATAAGACATATATTTATTATTGATATGAAGAAAAAAAAACGAAGTTTATGCTATAACAACAACAAAATGAACATATTTACATTTATTGTGCGTTCAATGCTACTCACACTCGAAATGGGACAGTTTGTAAAGTTAAGAAAAAATTAAGTCTGCGGGAGTTCAATATCTAGTGGATTTTCCTTTCTTATTTAAGACCTCTTGGAGACGACGTGGCATACTTTCCACAAGATTTTTGCATACCGAAGTTTCTATTAGACTCCATTCTTCTTCCACGGCTTTCTTCAACTCTAATTTTGTTTTAATATTTCTTTTGGACAGTCTTTTTTTAAGTTCTGCCCATAAATGCTCTATGGGATTAATGTCGGGGGATTGAGCAGGCGTACAAAGTACTTTTGGGCAATTGTAGAGCAACCAATTTTTAGCATTCCAGGATTTATGCTTTGGGTCGTTGTCTTGGTAAAACATAAAACAATCACGAATCCCAAGTTTCTCCGCGCTACAATGAACATTTGCTTTCAGAATGTCTATATATCCTTTACCATCTAACACTCCGTCTACAAAATGCAGTTTTCCAACCCCATCCCCCGACATACAGCCCCAAATCATCAGTGAGCCACCACTGAACTTCACTTTTTTATGTTTTTGTCGTCCAACTCTTGGCCAGCCATTCTCCATACGAAACGCTTGCCGTCCGATCCAAAGATGTTAATTTTGGTTTCGTCAGTGAAAAGAACCTAAGAATAACTGAAATTCACAAGAGGTTTCATAAATCAAGCTTTAAAAACAGTTTACCTTACGCCAAAAGGAAAAGTCCTTATCTTGATATTTCAGAGCAAATTCCATTCTTTCTTTCTGGTTTTTTTGTGATATCAGTGGTTTTCGACGAGGTATTCTAGCGTTAAGTTTATTTTGTCTAAGTAATCTTCGAACTGTTTCTGCACTTACTTCAACTTTCTTTTCTTCTTTTAGCTGTTTTTGTAACTGTACAGCAGACAGATATGGGTTTTTTTTGATTACTCTCAACAAAAACCGCGCACTTCGGTCGTCAATTTTTCGTTTTATACTTCTGTCAGGTATTTTATTACATAAGGTACGGGTTTTTTTAAAGCGCTGAATAATGTTAAATACAGTAGATTTTTTTTTGCCTACAATTTCGCCTATTTCCCTTATAGATTTATTATGTTCGTAATTATTAATTATAATTTTCCTTTCTTCAATTGTAGTGCGAGGCATTTTTCTAATTTTAGTCGCTGATAATCTAATTATGTTGCAGGTTAATGTACTACTAAAAGCAGTTTCAATCTAAGTTCAGTTTCTAGACAAAATAACGGTACTATGACGCGCCGCAATAACTGTCCCATTTCAAGTGTGAGTTCCATTGAACGCACAATAAATGTAAATATGTTCATTTCGCTGTTGTTATAGCATAAACTTCGTTTTTTTTTCTTCATGTCCATAAAAAATATATGTCTTATTTGAAAAAAATGGATTTTTTGAAAAAATTATCATACCTTGCTTACTATTTATATTTTAAGTTACAAAATCAAATAGTTTTTGAGGTGTCCCATTTATAGTGTGAGTCACTGTATGTTTGTCATACATACATACATATGTATGTACTAGCTGTGCGGCGACCACGTGGAATACTGATTTTGGGCTTCGTCTTTATCTTCGTCCGCGTCAATTTCTGTTATCAAATCATTATCTTGCTAAATTATATTTTTTGTTTTATTTTCTGATGGCAGAAGAACATATTGATTTTCTCCGCAACCTGATCTTGACAACGCGACATAAGTATAATTGGCCATGTGAAAAGCAGTCTTGGCGTAAATCGATCCCCACGTGGTTAAATGTTTGCCCCTGCGGTGGTTTCAGATTTCTAAGTCAAATTATTGGGGCTATTTTTAGCTTAAGGGAATGTGGAGGAAGGCCACTTGGGTTCAAAGAATTTAGAAACTCCTGTGGTCAGGAACCTAATTATTTTTACCTGCACTTGGTATTTACGTAAACTGAATATTATGTGAAAAGAATTACCGAACAACACATTTATTTGGATAAAGATTAATATTATTATGTTAATACAACTCTAACAAATAATTTCGACCAAATTAGTTATCACAAAAACGGTACTCACGGACCGCTTTCGCAGCGCAAGGAACGGAAGCCCTCAAAGATAAATAATTTCACCCGTTTTTTACACATTTACCACTGTTTCTTCGCTCCTATTGATCGCAGCGTGATGCTATATAGCCTATAGCCTTCCTCGATAAATGGACTATCCAACACAGTATCCAATTAGCGCGTTCAAACAAACTCTTCAGCTTCATAATATTAGTATAGATGTGTACTATCGTCATAAAATACTAATATTAAAATAATCAATTTACATACAAATGTATATAAATCCTACCTTTCATCATTTAACACCGATATTCATACTTATCACTTATAACCAATTTGGACATTTAATATATTTATTTGGTTTTTAGAAATTCAAAAAGTTATTTTATCATTTATCAATACACTATGTATGTATGTACATACATAAGTATATGTGCGCGCGTTAATGTACAGTTATGTGAAAAATAATAAGGGCAGGGATGCTTAAAAACAAAACAAGAACAAAATTGTACAACATGTCAATTTTAAATAACAAAATCTTAAATTAATAACTAATTAATATCATCACTTCTGAGTGAAAACCAGTTACTTTTTTTACTTAATATTGTATATTTTTAAATAAATCGCAAAGTGTTCTTATTTTTTTCACATCCTAATATCGTCAATTTAAAATAATTGCAAATAAAATACAAAACATAGCAAAATATGTGTAAAACTGTAAAAAAAACTCATTTTTAATTTTTTCGCAATAAATAAGAATAGTTAACTGCCGCTAATTTCCTCACATATCTGGATGTACATTAACTTCATTAACTGCAGGTCACTGTCATTATTTTTCACATAACTTTATATGAACATACATATAACATTGCCGTATAATGAATACACAAACATACCAACATAAGTATGTATGTACCCTGCCAACCATGAGCGGGTAAAACACCAGATAATTAGCGGGTAACATGGTGGTAAACGTGGTGGTAAACATATACATAGAATGTTTCTTAAGCCTGGCAGATATTTTACCCAGTCACGTACGTATACATGTGATCATACATCTTTGTTGCGCTCATTCAGCAGTGTCATATAAAAAAGTATATCTGTCCTGCTCTAATATCCCCAATCGACGGCTGATGCAGGGTTGCATTTTCTCTTTTTTAAATAGCTGATGCAGGGTTGCATTTTTGATTCCCTACTTTTAAAATTTAAAAGAAAACTTTTTAATTTTTAAAATTTTTATTTTATTTTATTTTTTACATTTTTTACATAACATTTATTATAATTTATATAAATAAAAATATATTTAATTTAAAAAAATATTTAATATCTGAAAAAGATTAAATAAAGAAAAGAATTTTTAAAACCTGAAAATAAAAGAGTGGAAAAATATTATAAAAGACAAATACCTGAAAAAAATAAAATAAAGATTCTTAATACCTGAAAATAAATAATAATTACATTGAAGAAAGATTAATTGTATAAAATGATAATAATATCTGAAAAAATATTAATATTATCTGAAAGAATAAAATATATTAAATACAAATAGAATTTACTCTGAAAGCCAATATTAATTAAATAAAAATATTGATAAAATCTGAAAAGAAAGAATAATTAAATAAAAATCATAATAATATCTGAAATAAAAGAATAATATTATCTGATTATTTAAAATATAAGGCAAACATTTGTTTTCACATATTATATTGGATTGTGCAGGCCGCCTTAAACGCATAAAATACATACTTATGTACATATGTATGCAATTATTTTTGCGTATTATGTTGAACTGCGCAATCCAATTTCAAACAACACACACTTTTTCTCACATACTTACTTAACAATTTAAATTTGCTGCTTCTGATGATATTGCTGCAGCTGCTAATTCCAATGCTATAAAAACAAATGAAGTAATTACTTGCAAATTATTTAAAAAAAATCATTCACTTACCTTCTTGTTGTACGAGCCTCCTTTACGATAGTACGATCACGAATGACATGCGTCTTTCAATCGTTTTTTTATTACCCTTTTTGGGATTTTCTTTTGTCACTATTGACAATAATGTTTTCTCCTTCGCACTCATTCAAATAAATCAAGAGATGAAAGAAACTTTTTTCATCGCATTTAGGTAAAAAAAAAATAACCCGAAAATGTGCGTTGGTGTTAGTGTATAGAGAAAAAATGTGTAGTTGTATTGGAATATTTGTCTCAAGCGGGTAGCCGTGGTTGGCAGGGTATGTATGTAAATATGTCACCCGCAAAATATGTCCTCTCAAGCATCATCGTACATACTTATATGCGTACACATGTAAATATGTCACCCGCAAAAATTACACATATTGTTCTACAATCGCCTCAAGCATCATCATACACACTTATATGCATAGACATGTAAATATGTGCGTACGACTTTCCCACACAAATAATGCATACACAACATACATACTTATATGTATGCGTACACATGTGAATATGTCACCGGCAAAAACTACAAATATTGTTCTACAAAAACAACAATCGTTTAAAAAAGCATCAGAAACCAATATGGCAGCCGAATTTCGACGTCAAAATTTATAGTAAACTACACAGCAACAAAATTTGCATTCATGAACGCAAATGTATTTTCAAAAAGCATATTCGATTCATTCATAAAAGCAGACGCCATTACATCTCCCCGAGCATGCCTTGCCTACAAGCATTTTTTCGCGACGATTTCAAAATCTAAAAATCATAAATTGAATATATTTCTGAAATGTATGGGAAGGAAAAAGAGTCAACCCAGCAAAATTAAGTATTAAAATATTTTAGAATAAAATTGACAACATAGATTATTTGTCGATTTTCAATTCAAGAAATTTTTCAGAGAAAATATTCAATATTCTTCTGATTTTTGTGCACAGTCAATCCCGGTTAAGTTGTACTCCGCTTAAATGAAAATCAAATCCCTCCCTCCTCACTCTTAACGGCTTATATTATATCTTGCTGCATCTCACGATTTGTTTTTGAAATACCTAGAAATTATTGTTTTAAGTACGACTCATTTAAGTATCCGCAGTCGCTTATGTACCATATTATATTTTTATTTTTAACTTACTACAAATATCTGCATCATTGATTGTGGCACATAACCGAGATTGACTGTATTCGTCATGGAATGTATACATACGTATATGCAAATATGTAACTTAGACATATTGACTTGCGCGTGCCACGTTGTACACGAATAAGGGTTGATTTTGCGCTTGCTCATATGCGATGTATGTTTGTAAAAGTGTGTATGCTTCTGTTGAAACAAATGTATGTATGTATGTATGTTTATTTTTTGTCGTGCCGACGTTACTATACAAATTTACATATGCATGTACATTAGGGTGATTCAAAAAAATTTTTTTTTTTTTTTTCAATTGGTACTCGCAAAAATAGGTTCCTAGACACCTCTAAGAAAGCCTCTCCAAAAATCTATTCGTAATATTTTTTTTTCATTGAGTTATAAAATTCTTAAGAAATAAAAAATTTTCCCAAAAATAATCAAATTTCAACCGTTAATATCTCTTAAACGGTTGGGTTTACGAAAAAATCATGAGAGACCATATTTTAGAGCATTCAATTTCCTACAAAACCTAATTAACAAGATATTTTTTCAAGTAGTTGGAAGCGAGATATACATTTTTCTATCTGATAATAAGAAAAAATAGAAAACCGTTAGGCGGAGGACCTTCCCGTTGCAATTAAAAACTCATATTTGGAGAGGCTTTCTTAGAGGTGTCTAGGAACCTATTTTTGCGAGTACCACTTGAAAAAAAATAAAATTTTTTTTTTGAATCACCCTAATGTACATATATATGTATATACAATTGTTGGTTTGCATGACAATGAACTGAAACAAATCCAAAATGATTTTATTCTAAATAAAGACAATTTTTTTATTTTTTTATAAAATATGTATAATTTTATTGAAATATTTTTTCTTAAAACTAACAATTTAAAAATTTTAGTTAAATTAATTTAATTAAAGACAACTTTTTTTATTTTTTTATTAAATATGTAAGGTATTTTTATTGAAATGATTTTACTTAAAACTAACAATTTAAAAATTTTAATTAAATTAATTATTAATATAAAAAATTAAATTTAAAACTGAATTACGAAATGTTCCATTTAAAATGGAAATTTCTCACAAGACTTAATAATGAAATTAAGTCATTAAATTTCACCTGCTTTTTTTTTAAACAATAATATTAACCAGGATGAATTAAATTTAATTCATCTTAATTAATATTACTTTTTAAAAAAGCTAGGCTCAGTTGCAACGTTAGAAAAAGAAAAAAAACCTGGAAAGATAAAAAAACTGAAAATAGAAAAAAAACTGAAAATAGAAAAAACCTGTAAATAGAATAAAGTCAAAAACATTAAAAAAAGTTAATATATTATTATTTTGTAAATCATTACTTACCCAAAAGTAAGATGTTCGCTAGCCAAAGGGTTCTGACTTGCAACTTACTTTTAAGTTTTTTTTATTTTTTCATCGCGCTTCCGATGTCGTTCCCTATTTAACTCTTCTTTTACAAACCACTTTGAATTTTTGAAAAGGAGTACTGTCACTAAATACTCTAACAATTTTAGCTTGTGTGCGAAACACTCATCGGCTTGATCAAACCATTGAGGAAAAACCTTTTCGGTTTTTTGTTGTATAGCGGACAACATTAAACAACGAACATTGGAATGATGAGCATATTCGTTGAAGAGCTTGACGTACCACATCATTTGCAGTCGACACACTTCGAAGACCCTATCACTAGGATTGAGCAGCCTTAAATCGCTGTCATCCTTGTAATTTTTTGCTCTGATGAGGGCCTCCGAATACAGCGTTAAATCGCTTTGTGTCTTCGTCATTGCTTTGGTGCATTTTTCGCAATGGATCTTACACAGAATTTTTTGGTAAATACCATAGCCAGTGTAATACCGCTTGATCTGGACGTCAGCTTTGTCGTCCTCTTCAACAAAATTTTCGTCTGGAATAGTGAAAGCTTCCAGGTCGAGTTGCTCAGATTCCTGTTCGTTTCCCTGTACATCTAGATGACGATCTTCGGGGCCTTAATTCCAATCTAAATTGACATCGTCATCATCCTCACAATTGGCACCCTTATTTTCAAAATTTTGCCTAAGTATCTTCACACTTCTACAATGTATTGCACTTCATGGGCAGTCGGATGGGTATTAATACCCTGACTCGCTCGGACTCTATAAAAGAAATTTTCCAACGCATCCTGATTCATTTTCCCAAGGAATATATGTATATATTTTAATTCCTTTTGTTCCCTAAAGAGTTCTTCTGCTAACATTAGCATACCCCTAATAGTATTGGAAAGGCCATCAATACATTTAACCCGAGCCCCGACAGGTAATTTAATAGATCGTAAAAATTCAATGTGATCATAGAGGCGTTGGACCTTCCCGAATTCATTTCTTATGAGCGGACATTTTAACGGATTTTTGGAACTAAATTGCTTGCAGTCTAAATCGTCAAAGAGATCATTCATTCTCTTGACGAATAACTGCGTAGGCTTTATACATTTTAATAAATATTCGTCACTGCCGAATAGATTTTGGCTATAAGCCATTTCGATGCCAGCCGCGACCGAATTGCTAAAAACCTGAGTGGCACGTTTTACTGACATTTTTTCAAAAACGCTGGGATAAATATGTGACTCCGTAAGTTTCGGACATATTTTAAAGTGTGTATTGCTCTGGTCAATAGAGAATAGTTTTTTAATAACACTAAAACTGACTATTCCATCAGGAGTTGAAATATCATATTTCATCAACGTATTGCGGACGGACTTAATTAGATGGCAATAGTCATATAAGCAATACACTTTCGAACCATCGTGCATGAAAAAGTGATTTCCTACATTAATTCTTATCGTTTTAAAAATCGAAGAATTTGAAGCCCCTTGATCACAGACCAAAGCCTTAACATTAAGTCCAATGGACTTTAGTGCTGTGATATTTTTATTCAAAATTTCGGATAAATTTTGAATAGTAAGTCCACCTTTGGAAATATAGTATGAAAACACATATTTCCAACCTGAACTTAACCCTTTTACCATAAAGAAACAACACTTATTGCCTATTTTCATTTCGCGATGGTCGTCCCCATAATCTACAAACCCATCAATAATATCTCTAACTCTATTGTAAGTTAGGTCGGACTTTATGATGATTTCATCAAATAAAAGAACGCAATTACGTTCTAGACCGGACATATTTTTGGCGATTTTGCCTAAATTTGTTATGACATTGGCATCGAAGCCAGGAACAACATATTTTATGGGGCGCCATCTCAAAAGGGAACTTTTGCTCGGTAAAGAGAAACCTAAATCGTCACGCATGAAATTATATGATTTGGTGGACATATAACTAATGTTTTGTGCCAATGTCTTTTCATTGTCACTAAAAAAGTGATTGCGTTTCGTGACGATCATCCTAGCGAATGTTATAGCGTCTTGGCTAGAAGTCTCATCCGCAACTATTGCACGTTTTTTTAGTTCTTCATATTTTTTTTCTAAATTTTGAATAACCCCCTCTAACTCCTTGACCTTTTTATTTAGTTTCAGCGCATTACTTTGATAATAACGCGCGGATCGAGCAAATCGCTCGCGGCTGTCTACTGCATAGCCTTCGCAGTTACTTTCTGCCCCTAATCCTAATCTCTTTTCCACTAGAATGGAATATTTTTCAAATTCCATCAAAGTTATGTCGTCCTCTACACTACCTCCTACAGCTACTTTAGGACGAACATAAGTTGTAGTGACGGGGGGGCACACCCAATCAGAGTCAGAGCTAGATGTGCTATGATTTAGTTCTGACTCTAATCTTAAACAAGGGAAAGCCCCAGAGAAGTCTAAATTTAGTGACAAACTCAGGATCAAAGTGGTTTCGACAAATATACAGGGAATCGGAAGGCGATGCAACTATGTTGCAAGCCTTTGCCCAACTTTGGCGAACATCTTCCCTTTTAGGGAATCCAAAAAGAGTCGCCTGTCTCGCAACGCAGCTGCTAATGCAGCATCTTCGTCTGGGCCGTGGAACCGTCTACAAATGCCTAGGTGCATCTTCATAGCCTAATAGGATACATTAAAACTTTTTAATGAACCTCATATATGTAGATGCGATTATATATGTACATATACATATGTATATACGTATATTATATTAGTATTTTAATTTGCAGTAATATGTGGGCAAATGGCAAAATTCCGATAACTTTGGCGATCTAAAGGTACCGTTTGAAAGAGGAAATCCTCCTGATTAAAAAATATACAAACATACAGAGTTATAGGTACCGAAAATGCTTAGTTTACACAATATTCGATTTTAAAGTTCAAAAACTCCGAAAAGTGTAACATTTCAACAAGCTATTTCACTACATTCATCAGAATTTAAATTATTAAGTTTTTCACTTCGAATCTATTAAATTTAACTGTAAACATTTAAACAAATTTACATTTACATTTTTCGCATGTTTTTTAATTAAGAAATCTACATTTTAAAAATTACTTTTACGCCCGTTGTGGACAATAATGAGGAAATCGGGAATATTATAGAAAATATAAGTGTTAGCAACATTAATTTTGCATATTCCTCCTCTGGAAAAGTACCCCTATCAGCATATTCCTCATTTATAACAAAACTTGTTTTCATTACCTCACCGCCAAAGTAATCGGAATTGTGCCAATATGTATATGTACAGCTGCGAGCAATGAAATAGTAGTGCTTAATACAAGTTATATTGTCAAAATGCAAAATAACTGTGAAACTTACATATTATGGATAATAAAAACAATTAATATTCAGACACTACATTTATTCACTATATTAAAATATTGCTTATATGAGATAAGCCTCCACTAAATTGTACACAAAAATAAATTTTTTCATCAAAAATCTAATTCGATTTTAATTCGATTTTAAAAAATATATTTTATCATAAAAGTCTGAATATAGTGCACAAGTTTTACAATAATAAAATCACTATATTCAGACACTATATTTATTCACTATATTTACATATTTTATTAAAATATTGCTTATACCGGGAAAAACTGGCGCACCCTTGCAAAATACAGCTTGATACACCAGCATGGCAGACCATTCACACTATTATACACTATTCGCACACACATTTCAATTCGATTTTAAATATATTTTTTCATCAAAAATCTGAATATAGTGCACAATTAAATCACTATATTCAGACACTATATTATATTTACTATATTCACAATTTTTTTTTTAAACATTGCTTATATGAGATAAGCCTCCACCTACTCTACCCGGGAAAAACTGGCGCACCCTTGCAATAAACAGCTTGATACACCACGACACAACACCAACCCACTCAACAAAAAAAAATGGATATCGGGATGGCAGATTGAGATTCACACTATTCGCACATTTTAATTAGATATGTATGTACATACATATATTAAATTAATAATTAGGTTGAGGGTTGGCACCGCATTTGCCCTCAATTTCCTCACGCCCACTGCACTTGGTTCAAAGTGCTCTATGCAAACGAATGCATTGTGGGCGGGTAAGTCCAGTGGTGGTGGGATCCTCAGGTTTTCCACCCACTTTATTGCCTGCTCCGGATCGCTGGGGAAAGAAAAAAATGATTACGCGTGGAACGGCACTCGCGAACACGGCACTTTCTTTTTTCTGACATAAGTATGTAAGTTTGTATTAATAAAAATTAATAAAAATAATTTTATTTAACTAACGAACGGTAGAGTTAGACTTCACGCGTCGAAATTTTTTTAAAACTAAAATTCCGTTGAAAATTTTCTGCTTAACCTGCAATTTCCCGATTACCGCTTACAATTAAAAAAAATCTAAGCATATAATATACATAAGTATGTACATATGTACTATGTACAAGAATTTTTTCAAATCATGAACATTCTTCTCTTTTTAACGTTGGTTTTGGCGCAAATATGTATACAAGTACTTCCCAACCAAAAAGCACTTTCATTTACATACATACATACATATGTACACTATACTATATTTGGGATATCAGTGAAAGTAGACGTGTTTTTTAGTGATCTAGTATATTTGCAAGAATTTTGTGGTGTTTTAAAGCGATAGAAAGCTTGTTTCTGTCTGGGACTTACCGGGAGACTGGAACTTTTATTTGACTGGATGCTAATCGCAAAATTGAATAAGTACAATAAATTGGTTCATTAGAATATATTTATTTGGCACTTACCTGCCCCTTTTTGGCAAATTTAAATAAAAATTAAATAGGAATTTCCGCACGTAACAGCGAATCAAAACTTGCACTCAATTATTTTTTGCCGTTTTGACTTGGTCAACCAGCTGTTTTTTGTTTTTGTTTCGTTTCTCCTTCTTCTCCTTATTCGTTTTGTTTTGGGTTACGGCATTGCCAGCCCACAAAATACAAGTAAGGTTTGTTAAGGCAAAGGACTGAACGTACCCACTGACAGGTGTTCCGAACTATTTTCTGGCAGAGTTATGGCCTCTGAGAATAGTTTGATATGTACACCAGAGAGTCCTTTTCGGAGGAACTCAAAAATTTTGAGAACGCCTCCAAAAGGCAAACATGAAGAATCCGCCGCTGCTGGATCAGCAAAAAGACGTGAAAATGCCGACCAAACAGACAAAGGCGATAAATCTGAGCAGCTTCAGAATAGTGAAAATCCCAATATTTTCTGCAAATTGGGTATAAAAATTAAAGAGCTCGAAAGCATGATGTCCGGACAGAGACATATAAATCAAGCAATGCGTGATCTAGTAAGCTGCATCACAAGCTTGTATGAAAAGCAGGAGAATTCGTCGAAAAGAGTCATGGTGGGGAAAGCGTCGCAGGTATCCCCTATTCAAAGTGAAAAAATGCACCAGAAGAGACCACGCGAGATATTGGGATATTTGCCACCAACGAAGAAGCCCAAAAACATGAGCCACAAAGTGCAAGCGACATATAGTGAGGTCACTAAACTCATGCACAAAGACGGTTTGGGAGACAAGACCGCAGGCGAGAAATGGATAGACGTTGTTAGAAAGAAGAAACCGATCGAGAAGAGAATCAGATCGAAACCAGACGCTATTATCTTAACAAAAAAGGAGGGAGCGTCGTATGCCGATATCCTGAAGAAAATAAAATGTGACAAAGGCCTTGAAGAACTGGGTTCAAATGTGAGGTACATTAGAAAAACCCTCAAAGGAGACCTACTGATTGAATTAAAAAATCAAGCAGAAAAGAGAGCCGACACGTTCGAAAGCGCCCTAGAGGTAGTTATTGGTGAGATGGCCGTAATACAGCCAAAATCCCATAATATTACCATTGTGTGCAAAGACTTGGACGAGATAACCACCCTGAAGAAATCTGTGAGGCATTACAAAGGAGTGTGGGATCCAAAACCTGGGGAAGCAAAATATAAAAATCTGCGGAAAACTCGAAGTGGCACTCAAATAGCCCTTATATGCCTACGAGCTGAGGATGCCAAAACTTTACTCAAGTGTGGTAAAGTTAAGATCCTGGGTGGTCTATCTGTCGCCTCCGGGAATTTTCACCTATTACTCGTTGTTTTAGGTGTTTCCAACTTGGACATATAGCACACAAATGTTGCAGCCCCATTGATAGGTCTTCCCTTTGTACACGTTGCGGAACCCCAGGTCACGTAGCAAAGTCATGTACAAATTCCCCAAGTTGTATGCTCTGTAAAGGGGAGCACTCCGTTTTAAGTACGGTTTGTCCTAAATACGCAGATATGTTGAAGACAACGAAATAATGAAAATATTGCAACTAAATCTCAACCATTGCGCTGCAGCACAAGACCTTCTGAAACAGACAGTGATAGAAGAAAACATAGATGTCGCTCTATTAAGCGAACAATATTCTCAAGGTTCGGAAAGCACTTGGAATAAAGATATAAGTGGCAAGGCGGCAATATGGGCCTGCAAAGGTCAAGCCTTCACATCACGTTCCAACGAAACCCATAACGGCTTTACATGGGCGAATATACAAGGAATATTTTTTGTAAGCTGTTATGCTCGTCCTAGTGCAACAATTAGCGTAATTTGAAGACTTTCTCCTGGAGCCATCCCTAGAAATCAGAAGCAAATCGCCAATAATTATAGCGGAGATTTTAACGCATGGTCTACTGCATGGGGGTAGCAGAATTACTAATCATCGTGGTCGCCTCATTCTAGAATTTTTAGAGTCAAACAAACCTTACGATTCTAAACAGTGGCACACAAAATACCTTTCAAAAGGGAAATAAAGGTTCAATAATAGATTTAATGTTTGTTAACGACGCGCTTAGCAGGCATACTAAGTGGAAGGTGTCAGATATGTACACAAATAGTGACCATATGGCTATAATTGCTGAGGTCTTCGTTCTCCCAAGAAACGGAACACTGTCCGAGAAATACCTCCCGAAAACGAAGTTGGCGGCAAAAGGAATTTGATACTGACGTTTTGAGAGTGTCTGGAGCACGGCAAATGCATCAGGCGAAAACGCAACCCAATTAGTATCCGCTGTGCGGAAGGAACTAGTTGCAGCTTGCGATGCAACTATGCGCAGGACGAGATACTATAACAATCGAAAGGCAGTATACTGGTGGAACGACGAAATTGCCGGCTGAGGAAGCTCTGTCACTCAGCTAGACGCCGCCTACAGCGTAATCAGGGAAGTGATAACGAAATCAGCCTTAGAGAAGCATTTAAATGCCAAAAAAAGCTCCTGAAGTCAGCCATTATCCGTTGTAAGAGATCCTGTTTCGAAAAGCTCTGCGAAGAAGCCAACATAGACCCCTGGGGAACGGCATACAAAATTTGTATGTCGAAGTTGAAAACTAAGTCGCAGCAGCCCAAGAACGCATTATTTATGAAAAATGTTGTCGAAACGTTATTCCCGACACATGCCTCCATTTTCTTTATTAGACGAAACGAAGCTACAGAGCCACCTCTATTAGTCACAGAAGATGAACTATTGGCTATTGTGAAAAAAATCAAAAACTCCAAAGCGCCTGGAATAGATGGTAGACCAAATAGAGCCCTTAAAGAAGCCATAACTCTAAAGCCCGGTTTATTTGTTAATATGTACAATGCGTGTATATTAGAAGAGGTATTCCCCGACCCGTGGAAGATACAACGTCTGGTTCTACTGCCAAAGCCGAAAAAGCCACCAGAAGAACCTTCATCTTATCGACCTCTTTGCATGCTCGACACAATTGGGAAAGTGTACGAAAGCACATGTAAGAAACCGCTTGGAGATAGTAATCCAAAAGCCGGCGGATTATCAGAGAGACAATACGGCTTTATTAAAAGAGGTCCACTATCGACGCACTAAGAGAAGTAGTCGACACTGCGAAATGTGCAATAAGTGGAAAAAGATGGAAAGGTGGTACAAAAATACTGCGCGCTAATAACCCTTGATGTAAAGAACGCGTTCAACTCCGCAAAATGGCAAATATAATAAAAGCTCTACACGATATACACGCTCCTCATTATCTAATAAATATTATAATGAGTTACTTTCAAAATAGGAGATTGCTATTCGAGACGGACGAAGGCACTCAGAGCTACACTATCTCCAGTGGAGTTCCGCAAGGCTCGGTTTTAGGCCCGCTGCTATGGACCTGATGTACGACGGAGTGCTAAGAATACCGCAACCACAAAATGTTAAATCAATCGCATATGCGGATGACCTCATAGTGGTAGCTGTAGCTAAACATCTGGATGACCTTCGGATCAAATGCAACGACAGCATAAATGGTTTGCGCAGATGGTTCGCTACCATGAGTCTAGAGCTTGCTGAGCAGAAAACAGAAGTCCTGCTCATAAGCTCCAGGAAAATTGAGGAGAAAATATCGCTCACCATAGGAGAATGTGAGATTACTTCACAGCCGCAGTTGAAGTACCTTGGGGTAATAGTGGACTCGCGACTCAAGTTCAAGGAACACTTGGAAAATGCGACGCGTAAAGCAAATAAAATATATAATGCGTTATCTAGAATGATGGCAAATAAAGGCTGTGTGCGTTCCAGCCGACGATGTTTAATAGCTAAGGTAATAAGGATGTTTAATAGCTAAGGTAAGGAACCATTTCAAATGACGCTGCTGAGGTACTAGCCAGTATGGCACCGATTGACATCCAAGGAGACGAATTCGCGCGAATATATAACTTGTCGGAGATGTCTACTACAGCAAAAAGAGGTGAGAGAATTAAAAGCATTGAAATGTGGCAGCAGCGGTGGCAAACTTCATGCAAAGGACGTTGGACCTACCGACTGATCTCGGACATACATTCGTGGATAGGTAGACAATATGGGGACCTTGACTACCACCTTACCCAAATACTCAGTGGGCATGGTTGCTTCAGAAGCTACCTATTCAAATATCGTCATGACTTTAGTCCATACTGTCCGACGTGCACAGAGTGTATAGAAGACTCTGAACACGTTTTTTTTTTTTTTTTTTTCAAAATTATTTTATTTATTGGATCTGCTTTTTCCTAAGCCTAATAATAAGTTATAAAATTTTAAATCTAATTAAAAACTAGACAGGCTCAAGCAAGTGATTGAGTTGTTTTGGTGATACGTCGCTCTTCAATACGAAGGCATATCTCTTCTTTTAAGTCGTGTTTGATCGCAGGAATGCGCCAAAGCATTAGCCAGAGGGTTTGGGTGATCTCGGAGTTTAGATATATATTTAATTCTGCTGTCTTCTACTTCTTTCTTCATCCAAATCGGCTTTATGACCGCATAATATAAAAGCACTTTTTTGTCTAGGCTAAGTTTTGAGTTTTTATTTAAAGCCAATTTAAATTTGTAGCTCTAATCTTCATACATGTTGTTTTACTAGAGATGTGTTTTCTCCATGTGAGCCTTCTATCTAGGTGAATACCGAGATATGTTACTTCGTTCGCTTGGGGTACTAAAATATTGTTTATTTTTACTGCCGGGTACATCTTTGGTCTTAACGAAAATATAATATGCTTACACTTCTGTTCATTCACGTTTATACGCCAGTTCGCTAGCCAATCTTCGACAGAACTTAAATGCTTCGCTAATATTCGTGATGCTAAAATGTGGCATTTGTTACGGCCTACTATAGCTGTGTCATCCGCAAACGTTGAAGTTAGTACATTATTAGCTGTTAGAAGATCTGCTGTATATATGATGTATAGTGTTGGGCCTAAAACACTGCCCTGGGGTACACCAGCCCTTATCTGTTGTTCATCAGATATGAAATCTCCCACTTTTACCACAAATCGTCTATTTTTTAAATAAGACTCCAATATTTTATACAGTTCTAAAGGTAGAATTTTTTTAATCTTGTATAAAAGACCTTCGTGCCACACCTTATCAAACGCCTGAGCTACATCCAAAAATATTGCTGAACAGTACTCCCTGTGCTCAAATGCTTTCCTTATCTCGTTAGTAATTCTATTTACTTGATCTATTGTGCCATGTTTTGCACGAAAACCGAATTGATGCATGGGTATTGTATTATTTTCATGGAGGAAAGGAGTTATCTTTGATAGTAATACTTCAAATACCTTTGAAAGACAGGGTAGAAGACTAATTGGTCTGTATGAAGACGGCTGTGTTAGGTCTTTCCCAGGTTTATCTATCAAGATAATCTGCGACTTTTTCCAGGAAATTGGATAGTATCCGAATCTAAGAATTGCATTGAAGAGCAAAGAGAGCACCTCTACAGCAATAATTGGTAACTCAATTAGCATTTTTCGGGAAATATTATCATATCCCGGCGCCTTTTTGGATTAGTTCTTTGATGATACCAATAATTTCAGAAGGTGAGTCTTAAGAGACTCGATCGACTCTTTAGCTGTGTTGGGTAAGATTGACAGCTTAAAGTTATTTTTGGCAAATTGGGTTGAAATACCTTTTCTAGGTGATTTGCAAAACAATTAGCCTTTTCCTCGTCACTTCGAGCCCAATTTCCACCCAAGTCTCGTATTGGCATGTTGGAGTCAGTTGGACTCAGTCAGTTGGGCTTCATGGACTTTTGGGCTTTCCAAAGGGAATTTTGCTTGTTTGAATTTGGACACAGCTTCTTTATATACATTGCGGTGTTCAATTCTTCCTCGCGTTTGAGCGCTTTTTTTAATTTACGTACCGCAGCTTTCAATTGAAGCAGAGTGGAAGGGGGAGCGATTTATCTGCCATTCACGTCTTGCACGCCTTTTTTCATTTACAAGCAATTCTATTTCTCTATTAGAGATTTTTCTGAAGCCAAGCGGATTACGAGTATATCTTTTGTTTGGTGTTGCTAAGACAGCTGCGCTGGTTATTATATCATTAACTTCTCTTATACTTTCATCAATATCACTTTCCGTATTTATTTTGTACTCAATATTAATGTGGCTACTGACATATTTTTTATATTTTAGCCAATTCGTTTTATAAGAAGTTAGACCCACTTTTGGATTAACGAATATGGGTTGTTCAAATAACTTGATTAGTACAGGAGAATGATCAGAAGATAGATCAGAACATGTATCAGCTGTTATGTGCGATTTATCTATATTTTTGATTACAGCAAAATCAATTAAATCTGGTATTTTCTTACGATCACTAGGCCAATATGTCGGCTTACCAGGAGATATTATTTCAAGGTTATTGTGCCTATTTATAACAGTTTGATACAACTGTCGTCCTTTCGGATTAATAAGACGTGAGCTCCAGTACGTGTGTTTTGCGTTGTAATCTCCACCTGCTAAAAATCTTTGACCTAGTGTTCCAAAAAAGTCTTTAAATTCGATTTCTGTAATTTTAAAACGAGGTGGACAGTATATAGCCGTAAGGTTTAGGTCACAACCCCGATTTTTTAGTGATATTGTTGTAGCTTGTAACCGTGGTGTAGCATGAGATTCTAGAGCATAATGGCTTAAACGATTTCTAATCAACACTGCCGTACCACCATGTGCTTTTCCATCCGGATGATTTGTAACATATAGTCTAAATCCCGGTATATTGAAATTATATTTATTTGTTAAATGAGTTTCTGATATAAGCATTACATCTATGTTTTTTTCAGACAGAAATCTAATAATCTCTAATTTATGTTGGTTAACACCGTTAGCATTCCATATACATATATTTAGTAAGCTCATTTTTTACTTAATAAATTTCGCAGCATTTGATTTTGTGATTTTATTAAATCCTGGATCATGTTTTGCATGCTAGACATAAATTGTGTCATACACTGTGTAAGATTTATAATCATAGTTTCAATACCTCCATTTGGAGGATTTTGCGGCAGTTGCACAGTGTTGCTTTCAACACATTAGCATAGCTTCCTTGCATATTATTATTGGTAGAAGTAATGGGTTTTGAACTTTTCTCTGAGGTTATTATAATATCATTACGGGGTGTTTGTAACATTTGGTTACGACGTGCTTGAATGCCCTGTGACAACTTCGATTTCAAATCTTTATATACAGGACAACCCCTGTAGTTAGCAGTGTGATTTCCTCCACAATTGCTGCATTTTTATTTAATTTCTTCTTTCTTAAGGGTGCATTTAGAAGCGGGATGTAAATCAACACATACCACACAAACACTGCGTAGAGTGCAGTATGATTTAGTATGCCCATATTCTTGGCAGTTAGTACATTGTACCGGACCGTTTCTTTTATGTGGTTCTTCCACAGTTACTCTACGATGCAGCAAATATTTCAAATTATATATTGGATGTGTTTCATTTTTTTTAAGTTGTTTTGAGTTCGGCAACAACTCAATTTTAAACATTGGCTGAGGTACTTTGTTTCTATTAAATATATATTGACGTAGCGGTCAATGCCTGTTTGTACAGACGGGCCTTTTTTTATTACGTTCTCACCTTGCGTTGTAATTTTCTTCGCTGCCTGTGCGCTTGCTGGTAGACTGGTTGCTGTCAGTGCATTTGTTGTTGCCCGATTGCTGTGTTCTGCTGCTTCTGCTGACTGCGTTCTTTGCTGCGTCTGAACACGTGTTCTTTTATTGCCCTCGGTTTTCAAGTATAAGGGAAAAGTTGAAAACCACCCTGGGGGGTAGTTTCTCGGTGGAAAATTTGACTGCACTTATGTGCGAGTCCTCTGTAAAGTGGAAAGCTGTTAGCGGAGCGGCAAATCTAATTATGACCAAATTGAGACATTTAGAACACATTAGGCGTCAGTCAGTCCGTGCAATAGAGGAGACTTAAACGTCTTCTTCTCTCCCATGAAGTAATACTTTGTCCAGTGGTCCCGTGGGAGAGACATAAGGTGGGAGTAGGTTAGGTTTAGCGGATTAAAGTCCCGCACTTCGGCTTTCGATGCTTCCTCCTACTATATAAAAAAAAAGAAAATAAAAAAAAAAAATACATATGTACATAAGCATGTAGTATTAGCTTTTGTCGTCTAAAAACCACCTGCATACCATACATACATATGTACATTTGTATTAGTATTTGTGGTTCATTTTGGCGCGATTTCCCCGTTAAAACTAATATACACTAAACTAAAACACCAATTAGAAAAAACTAACTACTTACATTTTGCATACATATATGTACATATGTATGTACGCACAGTAGAATATCGAAAAAGTTAACCAAAATGTCCCAAGAGTGTTTTAATATTTCGACAATAATTTTTTACATACATAGAAATTCGGGGAAAACATAACAATTATTTATCTTGCCAAACAAACGGTTGGGTTTGAAAAAAATAGATACAAAAGTTCAAAAACGGTAACCTAAAGTTAACTTCTTAAAGCTGTACATGGACGCTCCAAATCGGATTACTGTATTTCCAAATTTTGCTCGATTCTACTGTACTTTTTATCATTAGATTTGGCGCAATTTCTCCATGAAAACATATGTACTATGTACATATATCAGAAAAATGTAATATGCAAACACTCAGCCAAAAACCACCTGCATACCATACATGCATTTGTGGTTCGTTTTGGCGCAATTTCCCCGCAAAAACTTATGTAGTACGTAAGTACATATAATAATCTAACTACTTGCATATTGCGTACATATACATATGTACATACATATATAAAATCTAAGTACAAGCATATATCAGAGAAGTCGAATATGCCAATACTCAGCCAAAAAGCGCAAACATATGCATATATACAACAACTCTTTTTTTACACGGTAGATACGTTCCTCAGACACCCGTGTAAAAAAAGAGGCGTTTCCTATAGTAAAATGGGGAATACGTTAGATGTCATCTGAAAACAGCGTAAGATGAAAAAAAGAACTTATGTATTTACTTCGAAAATCCGTGTAAAATACTTATGTTGAAAACTATAAAATTTCAGATATGCATACAAATTGTATGTTCATATGGCATTTTATTGAGCATTAAAACTTAAAATACATAACTCATACAGGTGAAAAATTGGAAGAGCAAAAATATAAAAGAAATCTGCTAATCAAAAATTAAGAGCAGAAAAACTAGAGGAGAAATAAAGAAAAAATATTTACATACATATGTATGTAGCTACATACTTATTCGCGCTACTTGATAACAAGTGCATTTTGCATTTTTGCATTTGCGATGAACTGGACTAAAGTCGGTAACATCACTGAAGATATTCATCAAATTATTCGATGGTTTGAACTGTTGACTGTTTGACTACTTTCCGAAAGGTCTTGCGCCGTCGACTTTTTTACAAAACAAAAAAAATCAACCGCGTAACTTCCAAACCGTGTAAAAAAAAGAGTTGGGTGTATTGTAAATACACACATATGTACATACATTTGTATTAGCTTTTGCGGTTCCTATTGGCGCGATTTCCCCGTTAAAACATATGTATATTACCTATATTATATACCATATGTCCATATATACGTAAAAATCTAAGTACAAACATAAATATGAAAAGCCTAATATGCCAAAAGCACATACATATGTATGTATGTACATATGTATATTGCAAATACATTTGGCGCAATTCCTCCATGAAAACATACATATATCAAAAAAATCTAACATACCAATCCTCAACCGAAAAGCGCATGTACAGTGACTCACACGACCAACCGGATGAACTCAGCTATAACTTTGGATGTAAGTTAATGCTATTGAAATAACAATTTAGCTTAACATATTATATATCATTAAAAAGGAAATTTTATGTACTTTTTATTTCTTACTTAATCCATAAAAAATTTAACTTCATATTTAACATAAACACAAAAAGTCCAATACACACTTCAAATTCATCTAATTTTTTGTGGTGAGATCCACTAATAGAAAACTCTACCTCTCCAAAAAGAGGAACATTTTGACAATCGGCACACCCTGAACCTTCTCTATAAATGTACGTTCTCTGGCATAAGTCGACAAAATATGAAACAGTGAGAGAAATGGAACGCCAATCGACAAGAAATCTATCGAATCGGACTGACAACTTCATGTTTGAGAAACTATTATTGAGAAATGCACAAATATTTAATTCTTATTAATAAATAAAAATTGATTGTGTTTCAGCTATGAGTTTATTGGTAATAACGCTCGCCATACGGCATGACAGAAGGAATATGTTGTGAATACAAAGGCGCACTTTAAGGGACTCGACAGATCCATTCAGCATTCCCGAGCCGCGTTTTCTTGAGTTATTCCGCTTCAGCAGAACTGCAGTACGGGCACTCCTTGTGGAAATCGAGCCTTTTATGGACACAGCAGTAAGAAGTACATTTATTCCAAACTCCACTAGGTGGTGTGTAGCGCTGCATTACTATGCTACAGGATCAATTCTTAGGGACGTAGGTCAGGATTTTGTTTGCCCTATAAGTAAGACCATGGTAAGCCGATGGATTTTGCAAAATCATATGGCGCAACGTTACATAATTTTTCCAACTACCTTAGAGCAGCAGAATATTGTGAAGCAACGGCAATTGAAGTGTTATAATCTTGAAGATTAATGGTTATTTATAGCTGGCTTATGTTTATATTCACTTCCCGGCTTCACTGCTACTGGATTTCCTGGCATCTTAGGAGCGATTGACTGCACTCACGTCAAAATTAAGAAGCCACCACTTGCAGTAGAACACTGCTACATTAATCGAAAAGGATATTTTTCCAAAAATGTGCAATTAGTGTGCGACTTTGATTTAATATCCTGGCGTGCTTTGCAAGATATGGGGGAAGTACGCACGACGCCTACATATGGGAAAGCAGTACACTAAAGTCCCATATGCTGAATGAGTACACTGCCAATGGGTCAACAGGATGGTTGCTTGGAGACTCTGGATATCCGTTGCAGCCGTGGCTAATGACTCCATTCAGAAATGTAGAGAGTATTAGTCAGCAAAGCTACAACGATTCTCACGCATGAGCTCGAAATTGTGTGGAACGCCTTAATGGAGTTTTAAAAAAATTATTTGGGTGCCTTTCCCAAGACCGTGGCCTAACGGTGAACCCCTCATTTGCAGGATCAATAATTAATGCATGCTGTACGCTACATAATATTCGAAAGAGATATAATTTTCCACTTCCTGAAGTTGATCCACTTGAAAATTCTCCGCATGGAGACAATGGTTCATTACTTAACATTTTAAATGAAGGAAGAGCTAAACGAAATACTATTTTAAGAAACCACTTTTGTAGTTAATTCACATACAGTGGTGTTCAGAAAAATATGAGGAACACTCCAAATGATACTGTTTGCAAATTATGTTTAACTCTTTATTTTTTATAATATATATTATAATAACAGTCCATAGACCCGCGGGCCCGACTGCAATCGTGTTTTTACACAGACACGATCGGCAATTCACATGTACGCAAGAGATTTGTATACACAAAGCAGCTAGTCTCTGCTTGACTTTTCTTAAAGCAACATTATGAGCGCTTGTTTAATTCAAATACACTGCAAAAATATGTTTGGGAATTGATGTTTTTTTTTCTTTGAAAATTATTTAAAAAAGCCGCAATGCTACATTTGTTCGACACAATTAGCACAATGCAGCAAATATAACATAAGAAGGCACTACATGTCACACCATTTTGATTATGAAAAGTACAAAAATGATGAAAGAGCGGAACTACTTGTCGAAATGAAAGCCAAAGTGTTCAATAAATTTTTAAAACAGCCATATCATAATCAAAATTGTGAAGAACGCCAAATATTAAAAGCCTCTTATGTTGTTGCGCTTGCATTGGCAAAGAAATGTCGTCCATATGAAGACGGTCCTTTTGTAAAAAATCTTTTTGAAAATGTCTTAAATTGCTTTGGCCAAAGTGGGAAAGATATGGCTTTGCTTGTTAAAACGATTCCATTATCAGCCAGAACTCTTAATCGCCGTACAGCAAAAATAAGTAATTTTTTATTTGAGGATTTGAAAAAACGCCTTCAGGAATGTTTGTTTTTTTTCTATTTGTCTAGATGACAGTACTGACATAGGTAATACATGCCAATTAATAATTTTTTTGAAAACAGTCCACGAAAATTTGGTTTTTATGAGGATTTTGTTGGGTTAGTTTCTTTGCATGGTGATGTAAATGTGAAAACAATGTGGGAAGCTGTTAATGAGAGAGTTTTTTCAATTATTGACAAAAATAAATTGAGTGCTCTCTGCACAGATGGAGCAAAGGTGATGGTGGGAAAAAAGAAGGGCTTTATTGGGCATTTAACCAAACATATTGATGTGCCAACATTTCATTGCATTATACATCAGCAAGCCCTATTTGCTAAAAATTTATGCTTGAATGATGTGATGAAAATATGTGTAGAAATTATAAATAAAATAAGAGGGGGTCACAATGCGTTAAATCATAGAAAATTTAAAACATTTCTTGAGGAGGTTGAAGCTGACTACGGTGATTTATTGTTATTCACAGAAGTAAGGTGGCTTAGCAGAGGAAGAAGTCTAGAAAGGTTTTTTGAACTTCGATGCGAAATTTTAGAGTTCTTAAACCTGGATCAGTCTCCAGATTCTAAAAGATTATCGGGTCATTTAAGCGAGAACGATTTTTTAATCAGACTAGCATTCCTTACTGACTTTTGTAATATGATTAATGAACTTAATCTTGCACTGCAGGGCGAAAATAAACATATGTATATTTGAATTATTTCCAATTATTAACAATTTCAAAAGAAAATTACAAATTTTAAATGAAAAATTAAGAAATAAAAATATAAGCTCACTGCCGAAAACTGGATCACATAATTTATGTATTTCAGATTCTTTATTTCAAGAATTCTTTACAACAAGTGAAGAAATATTTCACAACATAAACAAGAGATTTGAAGATTTTAATAAAATATTACCGGCTATAGACCTTCACAATAACACTTATGTTTCTGATGTACAAAATCAAAGCCCTGCAATTAGAAAAGAAATACAACAAATGATAGAAGATGTCTCATTACCTTTGGCGACGGGAAAGGAGTTTTGGAAGCAAATAGTATGTAAAAAAAATACCCGAATTGCACAACCGAAATATTTAAGCTCTATTCAATGTTTGGCACCACCTATACGTGCGAAAACGCTTTTTCTATATTAAAAATCATTAAAAGCAAACATAGGAATCGTTTAACAGACACGAATTTAGAAGACCTCATGAGAATTAAACTTAACAAAACTGATATAAATATAGATGACATTTTAAAAACTGTTTAATGGTTAAACTTAAGGTGCAAACAGTAAACGCAAAGTTAACCTATAATTTCAAATAATATTAATAATATTTCTTTTAAATTAAATATTCATATATTTAACCCTGCAGTGGTTGTGCGGATTACATATGTATAAACTTTTTATGATTAACAAATTGAAGTTTTTATTTTTTTTTTTTATAATTTTAGTGAAATGAAATACATTTACGTTTTTTTCTTAGTTATAAAGAAAAATACCTGAAGTAAACAATAAACAAGAAGTAAGCAAATTTGTGGATTAGTGTGTTTTATTTTTAAGCTTGAAAATGACATATGTACATACTTATATAATCCACGCGGCCTATCACGCCACTTTACGGAGCGCTAGCACTGCAAGGTGAATCGAATTAGCTTTGTGCATTTTTATAATATTATTCAAAATACGTTTAACATTTTTTCAGACATCTACCTCTTACAAGGGAATGATTTTACACATTTTCGAAAAGCAGTTCTGATATTTTTTAATTTGTAATATCTAATACTTCTCAGTTATTTTTAAAGTGTTCTGTGAAATTTTCAAAAAAATATACATATATTATTTGCCCGCAAAATTTTTTGGGTGTACAATTTGACAGCGGCAATGAGTATTTTTGTCACACACACAAGCAAGAATACTTTTGTATGCGTGCACTCGGCACTTGCCGACCACTGGTGTACATACGCAAAGCTTTGGCCCCAACCAATGAATATAATATTTAGAAAATATGAATATTTTGCTGTGCCTACTCCTTATGCAACAGTCGCTAGAAGAAAAGGAATATTTATGAGATTTAAAGAACGTACAAATTTTATCGCCTCCCGTTACCTCCCGTCATGGTTTCTTACGTCCAACCCATTGTTGGCAGTAGCATCACCCTCATCCTCAATGGTAACATCGACCATTTCAGCAGTTGTCTGCAATATACACCAATTTTATTATCACATTTATAATCACAACTTTAAATTTTGACAGACGTTACTCACCGACAAACCAATTTCGGGAGTGAGCCCATCACCGTCCATCATGTCGCTGGAAAAAAAACTCCAGAATTTCCCGGTCCATGGCATCCAACGGTTTTGGACCGTCCTGCAACGGCAGGTTTCCAGTTCGTCTGGCGAACGCTCTGTGGGCATTGTGCAGCTTCTTGACTGCCGATTTCCAGTCTATCCAACACTAAAAAAAACCAACACACATACATATGTAAATTGTAATGCTATTCACAAGAATATTTTAGTTTCACCTTTTTCCACTGATTAGGGGACTTGTGGGACCCTCCCAATGCATTTAATTCAGCAGCAACGGTAGCCCAAACCTCTTCGTGCTCCTTCCTCGCGTTTGGTTTCATAAATTGGCCTCTTCCAGCGCTGCAGTGCTGCTGCATTAAGTGCAGTAACCGCCTCTTTTGGCCAATCGTAACACGCCCCGACGTTCTTCTCTGTAAAGAAAATGCATCAAATCTTTTTTAACTATTCATATACAGTCAGATTCATAAGTCTACAAGCAGTCAATATAAAAATATTTGTTTCAAAATATGTACAAAATTTATTTATTTTTTGAGTTCAAGTTGTATTTGTCTTATACTAAATTGAATGTAGAATGCTGGCGCCAAGTTTCTTTGCACTTGCTTTTCTCTTTCGAGGTAACAACACAAGCGATCAAAAGTCTACAAACACTTAATAATATCAGGGCATTAGTGCGTGTTTCATGTAAATTTGCGTAAATTTTAATTACATTTTATTGTATTTGATTTAATTTATCAGAAAAGTGAAGTAAAATCTTTTGCTTTTATAAACTCGATTTAAATATTAACGATGGCGTCTAATCGAAAAGAAATCAGTAGAAAGAACTGTTATCATTAAATTCTAGAACTAAGGAAAATCCAATAGGGGAAATTGGACATTTGGTTGGAAGATCGCACTGTTCGGTCTATACCGTAATAAAAAACTTCAAAAGTACGGGAATCATCACGTCAAAGCCTAGATCTGGTCGCCCACCGAAACTCTCGGACCGTGAATGTCGCTCAATCCTGAATGTGGTGAAGTAAGATCCGAGAATAACTGCATCAACAATTGCACGTGATGTGCAGGAAAGGCTCGCAAAAAATATTTCTGTCGTTATTGCGCGAAGAATTTTGAGACGGGCTGGGATTCATAGTAGGGTAGTACGAAAAAAACCTTTTGTTTCACGGATTAATAGAATAAAGCGAATTGTTTTCGCAAACAAATATGTTTATGTATAAATATGCCAGATGAGTTCTGGAATAATGTGCTTTTCTGCGACGAAACGAAATATTGTGTATTCGGTATAAAAGGACGCAAATTAGTGTGGCGTAAGCGAGGTGAAGCTTTCAACCAATGCAATCTTTATTCCACTGTGAAGCATGGAGGTGGTGGGGTGATGCTCTGGAGTTGTATGTCAGCCAGTGGCCCCGGCAACCTAGAACTTGTGGAGACTACAATAAATAGGTGTATTTATTTAGACATTTTAAAGCGTAATATGCGATCGAGAGCTGAAAACTTAGGATAGACAAACAGGTTTCACTTCCAACAAGATAATGATCCCGAGCACACTGCAGAAATCGTACGGCTTTGGCTGCTCTACAACGCCCCCAAACAACTATGCACACCTCCACAGTCACCAGGCTTAAACCCAATCGAGCACTTACGGGCATTTTTGGAAAGAATGATAGGTAATCACTCAATATCGAGTACACAGCAGCTTAAAAACTTGTTTTTCTTATCATTACTCTCTTGATTTGCAACCCACAAAATAACTTTTTTTTTGCAAATGCGTAATTGAATTCTGTGGCAACTTTAGGCAATATCGATAATTTTTGCTCATCCTTGTGTGTGTATGAAAAATAAAACGCGATTAAAACCGTTCGGAAGTGCGAAATAAGTATAAAGGCAGTGTGAAAATTAATATTTTATAAAAATTATACTGACAGTACAAGGAAATACAAGTAAGTATCTCTTATTTTAGTCTATTTTTAATAAATTACACAAGTATTTTATATTTAATATGTAAACATTTCAGAATGCCACGCGGCAAACCATTAACCCTTGAGGAAAGGGGAAAATTGAAACGTATCATGAAGAAAGACGGTCGAATCGCGATATTGCGAGGCGGTTAAACAGATCTAGCTGTGTCATCGACAACTTCATAAAAATGGGCCATCTATATGGGAAAAAAAGCGACCAGGGCGGACATCAAGGATCGACAACAGGACGAAAATGGAGATTTCCAGGCTTGCAGTGAAGGAAAACATAAGCACAAAAGAGATAGTTGGAGAAATGGACTTAGGAGTAGGTGTGCGACGCGTACAACAAATTTTAAAAAAAGATTTAACTCTCTCCTACGAGAAAAAATGTTCCAAACCAGCACTGCTACCTCGGCATAAATTGGCTAGATTACGGTTTGCTGAAAAATATATTTGTTGGGATGAAGAATGGAAAACTGTAATATTTTCGGATGAGAAGAAATTTAATTTGGATGGGCCGGATGGTGCAGATAAGTATTGGCGCAAGAAAGGCACTCCCAAGCAAAAACGTCAACGCCGAAACTTTGGAGGTGGTTCCCTAATGGTTTGGGCGGGAATAAGTTACCGAGGAACCACACCTATCTGCTTCATTAGCACCAAGATGGACTCCGATTATTATATCCAGCTTCTAGATGATGTCTTAATATCGTTTGGAGAAGATATATCTGTTCCAGAATATATTTTTCAGCAGGACAACGCAGCAATCCATCGTTCAAGGAAGACAAAAGAATTCCTATTATCCCGCGGAGTTCCAACTCTCGATTGGCCTGCGATTAGTCCTGACCTAAACCCAATTGAGAATCTCTGGTCACTGCTAGCGAGTAAGGTTTTCAGTCATGGACGTCAATTTAAGAACATTAAAGAGCTCAAAGTAAAAATTCAACAAGAATGGAGGAACATTGAGCCATCGTACATTCATTCTCTCATTAACTCAATGCCAAAGCATTTGGAAGAAGTTCTAAACAATAACGGAGGACATACTTCTTATTAAATTAATAAATATTTACCTAAGAAACTAAAATACTCTTGTGCCTTTATAATTATTTCGCACTAGATTTGAATTTTTTTTTAATTTTTCCTCCTTGGAGCTCAAAGGGTTAAAAATTTAATTTTTGTTCATTTGTTTTTAAATCGTTCTGAAATACATTAATATAATTCCTAAATAAATTCACAAAATATTAGAAAGTTCCTTTTTTAAGAAATCTTTTTGTAGTGCCTTTATACTTATTTCGCAGGGTGTATTAGAAGAGTGGTCTAAAATAACACCTCAGGAGAACAGCGATACTTGTAGGTTCGATGAAAAAACGGTTAGCAGAGGTCATAAAGCGCCGTGGATATCCAACTCGTTATTAAAGAACAACAATTTAAATTTTACAATGTAACGCCTTCATAGTATATTTAGTGATTGTAGACTTTTGATCGCTTGTATTGTTACCTAGAAAGGGAAAAGTGCCGTTCACTCGTCTGCCTTGCGAACACGTGCAAAGAAACTTGGCACCAGCATTCTACATTCAATTCAGTATACATAAGAAAAATACAACTTGAACTAAAAAAATAAATAAATTTTGGACATACACAGTCTTACAAAAGTTTACATACGGTACTAAAATTTGCAATTTGATAAAGGAAACTGAGCATATAATAATTGTTTTTGTTTTATTTTATTTTAAAGTATTAAATATTAAAAAGGAATTTTAAAAATAGTTCAATTTAATAAATTTATATTTAATAACACAAAATATTTCACTTTTGCATTTTGAGAACTTTTACATAAGTTTACATACGCCTAGTAAATAAAAGAAAAAATTAATAAATTAGTACTCGGTATGACCTCCTTTGGCTTTTATTACGTCTGCCAGTCGAGAGGGCATGGATAATGCCAATTTTTTTGTAATATCGGGAGTAATTTTACTCCATTCCTCCATTAGTTCTACCTTTAGACCTGCTATGGATGGTATTTGCAGTTTTTTCAAATTCCGCTTCAAAATATCCCACAAATGTTCGATAACATTAAGATCGGGAGATTGGGGTGGATGTTCCAGCTTATGCCTGACGTTATAGAGAATCCATTCCTTTACCACTTTAGAAGAATGCTTCGGATCGTTGTCTTGGAGAAATAAAGAATTTCCTTCCAAATCTAACATTTCCACAATAGGAAGATAACTATCCTTTAAAATGTCAATGTACATAGCCTTATCCATAATGCCTTCTATAATCCTTAATTTGCCAACACCATTTGCGGCCATACACCCCCATACCATGACCGAACCGCCTCCATATTTGATTGTAGCGGTTATATTCTGGTTCTGTATTTAGTTTTCGCCATAAATTTACATTCATCAGTAAATATTACCCTTTCCCAAAACGTTGGGTCACTTATGTGAATATTCGCATACTTCTGAGCGTATTCAAACCGCTTTTGTATATTTACAGCTGTTGAAACCACTGTTTTTAATACTTCTGCGAACTGTTTGATCAGAATCTTACGATTTATTTCGACCGCACTTTGTTTGGGGTTTTCTTTTATTAATCGTATAACTGTTCTATCTGTTCTTTCGTCTAACATCCGAGGACGGCCGGTGCGTGGTTTACTTTCATAATTTCCATTTTCCTTGAAATTTTTTACAACTGTTTGCACTGTTGGCTTCTTTAAATTTAAAATTCTTCCAATTTCGCTTAATGAATAACCTTCATTCCTCATTTTTACAACGGTTTTCCGAATTGGTTCGGAAACTTCCTTTCCTTTGCCCATATTTATAGTAGAAAACACTTCTCGACTAAAGAATTATAATTGTGACCACCTTCTATGAAATGTCAAGCTATACTGATGATTTAAAGCAAATATCAAGAAAATCTGCAGCGGTACTCATAACGGCACACTTTGTTCTTTGCATCGTATGTATACTTATGTAAATATGGGAGTTTAAGCATTTTAACTTTTTTGTTGTTACTTTAGCGAATACAACAAATTTTGTATTGAAGAGTATTTATAATGGTTTTATCTTTCGTTTAAAGTTATAAAAACCAGCAACATATAAGCAGTATTTTGATATTTATAATAAAATTAAAATTTTGTGGTCGTATGTAAACTTTTGTAAGACTGTGTATTTTGAAACAAACATTTTTATATTGACTGCTTGTAGACTTATGACTCTGACTGTATAATATATTAACAAAAATATACTTACATTTGCTTTAACCCGAAATAACCCACGCGTACCATATGGCAACGCAGAATGTCATGTTACATTTTCATAAATAACTTGAAAGCTACACTACAAAACTACAAACTACAAACCGTTTTCTTATGCGAAAAATTTGCAGCTTTCCAGAATTGTGAAATTTGAATTATTGGGAGTTCAATTCGAGTAATTATCGTATCTGAAAATAAGTTGACGAAAGCAAAGGTGAAAAAATCTCGTTTTTCGATATGGCATGTCGGTAAGTGCTTTTATATAATGCTTATATTTCGACAGACTTTAAAATTATTAATACCAATCGAAAGATAAATAAATAAACCATAAAATGTGAATTCAGTTTGGTAAAAAAATAGTTGGTTTTTACTATTTTTTTACATTTTAACTTAGGCGTTACCATATGGTAACCGTGGGTCGCCTAGGGGACAGGTTTTTTATTCGTGTTTCATTTAATTGTTTGTGATTTTCTTTGCATTTTGGATCGCGTACGAAGTATTTTTATGCTTTTATTAAACAAATGTCTGAATATGTTCTTGTTTTTCATACTTATGTTTTATTTTGCTTAGAGGTTTATCGTTGCAACAAATGCTTGATTTTATTGAAGAGCTTGACGAAGCAGGTGATCAAGATGATGTACCAGCTACTATTTATATTGAACCCCCTCTGAATGGCAATATATCTGGTGAAGATGATGCGGAAAACGAATCTGGGGGAATACCAGATAATGTTTGTCCAGCGCAGCTTAAAAGCGGATGTGAAGTTGTAATGGCTAGTGGACGACGTTTACAAAATTTTGATGAAAATGAAATTGGAGGCATGTTTGAAAACAATATTGCTTCATATTTACATAAAAATAATTATCTTGGATTCTTTAGCTCCAAATATCGAAGATTTGCCCGTCGTTATTGTGGAAAAAGAATATAAAAGTATGGATTTTAATGGTCAACCTTCAGCATCCAATTGTACATCACCAGACAGAAAGCGGTTACGTAGAGTGCAACCAAAATCTTCAAATGCTTCACTGCCACAAAGTAATAAACAAACAACATTTCAACGGATAAAAGATGATGCGTCATCTCTTATTCCCATTTTCCCATATGCAAATTACGAGGATTGTCGTTATTTACTACCGCATCAGCAATTTGAAAAGTTTTTCGATGATGAATTATTGGGACACATTTGCGAACAAAGTGTAATGTATGCGATCGGACAGAATAGACCTAACCTAAGCATAGATGAAGATATTCGCAACAGCTAAGTGAGTAACACAATGCGTCGAAATAGATTTCAGGAAATTTTGCAAAACCTTCACTTCGAAGACAACTCTAATGCATCTTCAAAAAACGGCGACGGCAATCCCGATAAAATGTGGAAATTGCGACCATGGACTGATCATTTAAAAGGAAAAATGATTGATCATTTTCATGCCGAACAAAATCTATCCTTTGACGAAAGTATGATTTCCTACTTTGGCAGACACGGATGTAAGCAGTTTATCAAGGGCAAACCATTACATTTTGGGTATAAAGTTTGGTCCCTTTGCACTCCATCGGGCTATATGGTGAACTTCGAAATTTACCAAGGAAAGAATCCTCGTGCAAACGAAGATTATGAAGCGAAGTTTGGAAAATGTGCTGCTCCTTTGGTCAGTATGGTTGACGATTTTCCTGATTCATTGAAAGTGTTGCCATTTTCGTTTTATTTCGACAACCTTTTCGCTAGTTATCCTTTGTTAGGTTTTCTGAAAAGATGTGGATATAATGCCACGGGGACAATCCGTGAAAACCGCATTCCTGCAAGCTGTCCTCTGATGCACAAGAAAAATTTTAAATCAATGGATAGAGGTTACTCGGAATCAATTGTTATGAAAAGTACTGGTATTCGTTTGGTGAAATGGAAAGATAATAATGTTGTCTGCTTATTGTCTACCACTTTTGGTGAAAATCCTAAGTCAACGGCACAACGTTATTCAAAGCAGAGTAAATCCCAAATAAACGTACCCCGTCCTTGTGCGGTCACTGAATATAACAAATATATGTGTGGAGTAGATCGTTTCGATCAAAACTTGGCCCAGTACCGCATCGCATACAGGGGAAATAAGTGGTGGTCTAGCATATTTACCTGGCTGATAGATGCTTCTATTCAAAATGCTTGGCAGCTTCATCGAAAAGAGCAACCAAAAATGACGCAACTTGAATTTCGACGACAACTGGCCGTATACTATTGCAGACATTATGGTAGTATGCAGATATGCCCAGCAACTAAGTCGCGTAGAACATACTCTCCGGTACGATCAAACTGGGCACTTTGTAGTGCCATCACATCGTAGACGTTGTGCGGGTGAAAATTGTAGCGTTAACGGGCGAACAGCATATGGAAAATGTAACGTTGGACTTTGCGTCAAGTGTTTTGCAGACTACCATACAAAACCATAACTGTATTGTCATAAAATTTATTTTTTCTTACTTTAAATTTCAATAAAAATGCATAAAACAAGATTTTTCGAAGATTTTATTTCAAAAAGGAAGAGCAAAAAACCTGTGTCCTAGGCGACCCACGGTTACCATATGGCATCGCTGGTTTTTCGCATTTTCCGCAAAAGTTATATAGTGAATCGTAAAACGGACATCAATTTCGTACTCAGGAGGTCAAAATACATACATATGTAAGTCTACTTAATTTCAGCAAAATCTGAAAGAAAAACAGTTCTGGGCAGTACCGGGTTAAATTCAACTAATTCCATTTTGAATTTAACGAATAATTTTTTTGTCATCACCACAAATGGAAGTGAGAATACCAATCGGCAGTATTTCATTCAATTTGGTTACAGAAACACATTCAATCGAGCATTCCTACTGAAATGGAATGGAACATATCAGCTGACAATCGATTGAATCGAGTAATTATTTTTCAGAAACACATTGAGTGAGAGTGACGTCAAATCGAGAATTTGAGTCGAGAACATCGATCGAAATGGGTTACAGAAACGTAAAAGATGATAATTACTAGAGTATATCGATATTGGCAACCCTGCGTTGTGAGAGAGCAATCAGCTGCCATATTTCTGCGGCAAAAATCAAAATGCCGTGAATTCTCACGGCATCCTACGTCAAAGAGAGAAGGGAGTAGCGTTTTTCACTGTTCACTTACATTGGGCGCCCATAAGATACATAGATCGTATCAGCCGGGCCACGATTCTACGTTCTCCACTGTTTGTGCTATTAGATTATAGTGAACATATCAATTAAAATCTAAAACACAGCTATAAAGTTCCATTAGTTTGGAGATTGTTAGGCAGGGTAGGCGTTTTCCGATGAAGTCTTTATTAAAAAAAATGCGTTTTTTTGTATTTGTTTAGATGAAAGCACATACCTTAATGACGTATCTCAATAAGCTTAATGCGTGCGATGCGTAAATACTAATTATGATATATTTGAAACCGTATATTCTCTAGAAAGCTTTGATTCGAATGTAACTGGAAAGTTATTATTCGAGGTCGTTAATGAAAAGCTTTCTTCAGTTGTCGATATGACAAAATTCGCAGGACTGTGTACAGATGGAGAAAACGTTATGATTGGTAACTATGACGGTTTTATCGGGCAGCTGAAAAAGCATGGTATAAATGTACATAATCTTGATGTATGATGCAATGCACCTTGCTCCAAATTCTTAAGTAGAAATTTAGTGAAAATCTCAGAGAAAATCATAAACAGAATACGTGGTGGGCATAACCCACTGACCCACAGAAAATTTTTAAAATTTTTTAAATGTAAGAGTGCTGGGTCTCAGACATAAAAATGCTTAGAGAAGTTCGATGGTTAAGTCGAGGGGAGTGTCTCAACAGATTATTTCAGCTAAGAGAAGAAGTTCTGCAGTTCCTCGAGATTGGAGGTCTAGAAAATTTTGTAGTCGGTTTTTTTAAAGATAATAAATTTATTTTTAATTAAGCATTTATAACAGATATTTCCTTAATATTAAATGAATTAAATAAGTCACTTCAAGGATGTGAAAAAAACGAAGTTATTTTTATTAATTGCAGAAATCGAAGAAGGTAATTATGAAAATTTCCTAAAAACTGCATTGATTTTCTCAAAAATTAAATATATCAAACAATGTGATCACATTGTAATATTAGAAACTCTTTTTAATAGTTTTGAAGGCAGATTCAAAAAATTTGAAAAAATCCAACCATTACTAGATTTGTTTGAAAATCTCTTTCATTGCGATATATGTAAGTATGTACATACATACATATGTATGTACATATTAGTCGATATGAATTTTACTAGCAGTCAGAATTAATAATTCTAAGAAGTGATCGGGGAGTTTCAAACAAATCAAGTATTATTGAATTCTGGCAAAATTGAAAAGAAATTAATATCTTGTTCCTTAGATTTTGTAGGAAATTGAATGTTCTACAAAAAAGGTCTATTACGATTTTTTCGTAAACCCAAACGTTTAAAAGATATTAACAGTTAAAGTTTGATTATTTTTGGGAAAATTTTTTATTTTTTATGAATTTTATAACTCAATGAAAAAATTTTTATGAATGATGAAACTCACAGTTTTGTAGGAAATTTACTACTCTATAAAAATGGTCTCATATAATTTTTCGATTAAGTTAAGCGTTTACGAGATATTCATCAAAAAAAAATTTTTTTTTGTTTTTCGTTTGGTACTCTGAAAAATAGGTTCCTAGACACCTCTAAGAAAGCCTCTCCTAAAATCTATTCAGTTTCCATTTCAGTAAGAATTCAGTAGGAATGCTCGATTGAATGTGTTTCTGTAACCAAATTGAATGAAATACTGTCGATTGGTTTTCTCACTTCCATTTGAGGTGATGACAAAAAAATTGTTCGTTAAATTCAAAATGGAATTATTGAATTTAAAGCAAATGTAAGTAAATTTTTGTAAATATATTATATATGAATAGTTAAAAAAGATTTGATGCATTTTCTTTACAGAGAAGTACGTCGGGGCTGTTACGAATGGCCAAAAGAGGCGGTTACTGCACTTAATGCAGCAGCACTGCAGCGTTGGAAGAGGCCAATTTATGAAACCAAACGCGAGGAAGGAGCACGAAGAGGTTTGGGCTACCGTTGCTGCTGAATTAAATGCATTGGGAGGGTCCCACAAGTCCCCTAATCAGTGGAAAAAGGTAAAACTAAAATATTCTTGTGAATAGCATTACAATTTACATATGTATGTGTGTTGGTTTTTTTTAGTGTTGGATAGACTGGAAATCGGCAGTCAAGAAGCTGAACAATGCCCACAGAGCGTTCGCCAGACGAACTGGAAACCTGCCGTTGCAGGACGGTCCAAAACCGTTGGATGCCATGGACCGGGAAATTCTGGAGTTTCTTTCAAGCGACATGATGGACGGTGATGGGCTCACTCGCGAAATTGGTTTGTCGGTGAGTAACGTCTGTCAAAATTTAAAGTTGTGATTATAAATGTGATAATAAAATTGGTTTATATTGCAGACAACTGCTGAAATGGTCGATGTTACCATTGAGGATGAGGGTGATGCTACTGCCAACATTGGGTTGGACGTAAGTAACATATTACAAAACTAAAAACTAAGCTATTCAGTGATCCGTTCGGAATGCAGCTGAAAGAGATTTTGGAGAGACAACACAAGGAGCACATGGATGTTTTAAATGGAATTCACGATACACTGAGAGCTCTGCTGGAAACCATGACGGGAGGTAACGGGAGGCGATAAAATTTGTACGTTCTTTAAATCTCATAAATATTCCTTTTCTTCTAGCGACTGTTGCATAAGGAGTAGGCACAGCAAAATATTCATATTTTCTAAATATTATATTCATTGGTTGGGGCCAAGGCTTTGCGTATGTACACCAATAGCAGTAGCTGCTTCAAACGGGGTTACATAGACGCGCTCCAATTGTTGCTGCATTGAAATCTATTCCCGGAAGGACAGTAATGTTCACTACAATCGACTGTTATTATAATATATATTATAAAAAATAAAGAGTTAAACATAATTTGCAAACAGTATCATTTGGAGTGTTCCTCATATTTTTCTGAACACCACTGTATGTGAATTAACTACAAAAGTGGTTTCTTAAAATAGTATTTCGTTTAGCTCTTCCATCATTTAAAATGTTGAGTAATGAACCATTGCCTCCATGCGGAGAATTTTCAAGTGGATCAACTTCAGGAAGTGGAAAATTATATCTCTTTCGAATATTATGTAGCGTACAGCATGCATTAATTATTGATCCTGCAAATGAGGGGTTCACCGTTAGGCCACGGTCTTGGGAAAGGCACCCAAATAATTTTTTTAAAACTCCATTAAGGCGTTCCACACAATTTCGAGCTCATGCGTGAGAATCGTTGTAGCTTTGCTGACTAATACCCTCTACATTTCTGAATGGAGTCATTAGCCACGGCTGCAACGGATATCCAGAGTCTCCAAGCAACCATCCAGTTGACCCATTGGCAGTGTACTCATTCAGCATATGGGACTTTAGTGTACTGCTTTCCCATATGTAGGCGTCGTGCGTACTTCCCCCATATCTTGCAAAGCACGCCAGGATATTAAATCAAAGTCGCACACTAATTGCACATTTTTGGAAAAATATCCTTTTCGATTAATGTAGCAGTGTTCTACTGCAAGTGGTGGCTTCTTAATTTTGACGTGAGTGCAGTCAATCGCTCCTAAGATGCCAGGAAATCCAGTAGCAGTGAAGCCGGGAAGTGAATATAAACATAAGCCAGCTATAAATAACCATTAATCTTCAAGATTATAACACTTCAATTGCCGTTGCTTCACAATATTCTGCTGCTCTAAGGTAGTTGGAAAAATTATGTAACGTTGCGCCATATGATTTTGCAAAATCCATCGGCTTACCATGGTCTTACTTATAGGGCAAACAAAATCCTGACCTACGTCCCTAAGAAATGATCCTGTAGCATAGTATGCAGCGCTACACACAACCTAGTGGAGTTTGGAATAAATGTACTTCTTACTGCTGTGTCCATAAAAGGCTCGATTTCCACAAGGAGTGCCCGTACTGCAGTTCTGCTGAAGCGGAATAACTCAAGAAAACGCGGCTCGGGAATGCTGAATGGATCTGTCGAGTCCCTTAAAGTGCGCCTTTGTATTCACAACATATTCCTTCTGTCATGCCGTATGCCGAGCGTTATTACCAATAAACTCATAGCTGAAACACAATCAATTTTTATTTATTAATAAGAATTAAATATTTGTGCACACATTTCTATAATGCTTACTTTTCTCAATAATAGTTTCTCAAACATGAAGTTGTCAGTCTGATTCGGTAGATTTCTTGTCGATTGGCGTTCCATTTCTCTCACTGTTTCATATTTTGTCGACTTATGCTTACAGAAACACTCGTTCTCGATCAATCGACTAATTTGGATCGAATCGAAATGACGTCACTATAATCGATTATATTGTCGACAGAATATTGTCTTACAGAAACGCACTACTATTCAATATGTTTGAAATTTTCATAAAATAACTGAAAATCAGAGTCGAATGCTATTATTTATAAATATGTAAACTATTTTTAATAGTTTTTTTTTTCAGTTTTGATATTTTATATTATAAAAAAATGTAATTGAAAACAAAGATGAGTACAAAACTACATACATATATACATATGCGTATTGAGCAATGGCAACATTGTTCAAATGAAAACAAACAAAGATGGCTGATTTCTGCGTTTTTACCACGGGCTCAACTGTTCACACATTTTGCTTGCTAAGGAAGGAAAAGGAAGGAAGGGGAGAAGCGATTTTAACTAGCTATGCATTAAGTATTCGTTTTTAGGTAACCAGTCAGATATTTTTTGCAAAAAAATATATATTTTTTCTTTAAAAAGACATTTTTGTTCTTTTTCATCTAAATAATTAATAGTATAATGAAAATTAATAAAATGTCTTTTAAGTATATATTCACTATTATCTTTAAAAGACTTGGAACATAAAAGGTATTGCATGGCACCAAAGGCATTTAGAATCATAAAATTTTTCTCGCAGGGCATATTTGGTTTTGCGCTATAGGCTTGGTGATGTTAACAGAGAACGTATAATATAGAGAAGGTTCACCGCGTTGCCAAATTTACGATATTTCATTTTTTGGAGGGTTACTCTTTTCTATTAGTGGATTTCACCACAAAAGCAGGGGTACTCTTTTCTATTAGCGGATTTCACCAATATTTAACAGGAGGGTCGAAAATAGCAGAATTGAGCTTTTTCAGTGATAAATGAGAAAAATTATGCTAATTTCAATGTTTAGAAATGTACGCTTACAGATTCGGATATTTACAATGCGCAAGCGACTATGTATATAATTTATAGATATTCTCCATATATTTGATAACAAAGCTCATATGTACATACACTTGTGCTCACACAATTAAGCCACATTAACGTTATGGTGTACAAATTCATAAAAGTTGAGTTTTATTGATAAATCGAAAAAAAAGTTCACAAAATTAAAAGAAATTGCTTTAACTTTATTGTACTTATAGTTTTTTAAAGGTAAATTTTAATGCGAAAGCAAAAATCTGTTTTTTTTCTTCATTGGTATGTATTTTTCGTGCTCATTTAATTAAGCCACCTGCAAAAATAAGCTGTCAGATAAAAGAATTCGATGTTTTGTTCAAAACAACTTGCCTTATTTAGACTAATATTTTGTTGGGAATCCATTTTGCAAAATTACTTCTCTGCAGCGTTGGCTCATTGCACGGACCAGTGTGTTACATTGGTCCGGAGTAATTTTGCTCCATTCTTCTTTTGAAATTTGCCACAATGTAGCCTAATTTGACGGCTTTCTCGCCGCAACTGCCCTTTTAATAATCCCCCATAAATTCTCTATAGGGTTTAAATCCAGGCCACTCAAGACACTTGATACGGATCATCGCAAACCAGTCCTTAACGGCCCTGGAGCAGTGCTTTGGGTCGTTATCCTGCTGAAATATCCAAGCTAGTGGTAAATTATCGGCGTAATTTCCATTTAGGTGTTCGGCTAAAATGTCTCTGTACATACTGCCTGTCATTTTGCCCTCAACTTGTACAAGTGGTCCTACTCCGCTTGAAGTAAAACACCCCCACACCATGGCTGATGATCCACCATGTTTCACAGTTTTTTTTTTTGGTATACCGTGGGTTAAGTTCTTGTAGTGGTGGTCGCCTGACAAAGGGTCTACCGTCATTCCCAAAGACATTGAATTTAGATTCATCACTCCATACCACTAGATCCCAGAATTTTGAGTCCTTTTGCTCTCTCGCAAACGCTAGCCTTCGTTTGATGTTCCTTTTTGTAACGATCGGTTTGCTTCGTGCAATTCGCCCATTTAAGGAATTTTCCTGTAATCTCCGGCGGACTGTCTGTGCTGATACCCGTACACCAAGATTTTGCTCAATTTGAGCTCTTATTTCGCTCGAGGTCAAAAAAGGATCCACCTTGCTCATATGTACTATCTGCCTGTCGTCGTTAGGAGTTGTCTTTCTGGGTTTTTTAAGGGGAAGATTTTCAAAAGACTTATGTTTTTTAAAATATTGTAAGGCATTCTTAAACTTTTCCTTAGAAAAGGTTAAATATTCCACTACTTTCGCAATATTTTTGAACTTTTGGTAACATTCCCATATGACTCTTCTTTCACATGGAACTGTACTCTTGTTTTTACCCATTGTTTAAAACACTTTTAAAAAACGTTTTTAAATTAAATGGAACCAATAAACGTTTCACTTTTTTAATAATTTTTTTTACACAGACCGTGATTGCAAAGATTTTGTAACACTGGCTTAATTATATGAGCACACGCGACTAGCTCAACTGCGAGTTTATTTTAATTTTTTCGCCAACCACGATACTTATTTCTCTGAATATGATCTTAACAACTCCTCAACATATAACGGAATTTTTTTGCATACCGTCAGACAAATGAAAAGCTAATACGGTGAATTTATTTTCAGAAACATAGTTTTGCTATGCAGTGGCTTAATTATGTGAGCACAAGTGTACATATGTATATATTAGAGTGATTCAACAAAATTTTTTTTTTTCGTTTGCTACTCGGAAAAATAGGTTCCTAGACATCTCTAAGAAAGCCTCTCCAAACATGAGTTTTTAATTGTAACGGGAAGGTTCTCCTGAAACTCATAGTTTTGTGGGAAATTTACTGCTCTATAAAAATGGTCTCATATGATTTTTCGATTAAGTTAAGCGTTTACGAGATATTCATCGTCAAAACTCAATGCATATTAACCGTTGCGGGACGGGAACTTTTGTGACGGACGATCTCAAAGAAAAGTGTTTATTTCGTCTTCTGTGGCTATTTTAAGAAAAGTAATTTGATAATACATACATATATTTTTAGCGCATCCCTAAAAGGAGATATTGTCCTGGGAAAAAAACATCGCAAATCCATCTGTATTCAAATATATTAATAAAAAAGGTGATATTGTCCTGGGATAAAAACACTCGATTTCATTTTATTTTGTCGTTTATATATTCAATTTTATCTTATAAGATATTTTATTTATATCTGATGGCAAGGAGTAAAACATTTTTTACAAAATGCCAAGTTGCAAGCAATGCAAATCTGATTCGTACGGCTCTCTTTGGTCTTCTTAGCACAATTTACGCATCGTTGTCTCTTGTTCGTACTTTGTGGCAAATGATCTCTCAGATTTTGTCCTGTTCGAACTTTGCGCTGAATTTTCGCATTCTTTTTCCCTTCGTCGATGAGGCATTCGGGTAGCTCTACCAAGAATCCCAAGAACGGTTCTCTTTTCTGACGTGGATGGTTTGTTTCCGCATGGATAATCCAAGCATTTACGGCGCATGTCATCATAAGTCAAAAGAAAACTTTTCGCCACCATTTAGCAGACTTTCGGTCTAGTTCATACAGGGTAACTTTTGTCGGCCAAATCTACGCCACCCATAATGTTTCGGTATGTTTTCACTAAATCTGGACAAGTCACATCAACTCTGGTGCCATCTTTTTGTTTTCTTTGAACGGTGCCCACTGTATCCTCATGGCAATTGCTTAGAAGCATTACCTGTTTAGTATCTTGCAAAACCACTGCCAAAGTACCAGATGAATTACACTTGAAAACATATTCTCCTCTGTTTAGTTTTTCAGTAACTTTAGGTAAATTTTTTCTGTTAGATACACAGGTACCTAAAGCTGGAAAAGAAATATTATTTATCAATTTTGTTGACGTGAAAAAACCGTCAAAACACAATGAAGTGTCAGGATATCTGATGGTCGATGCCAATTTCACAACAACGTGTTCGCCTAATGTGGATGATGTATGCGAATTGTCTTCTTTTCCGGAACATACATATGTATATTAAAATTGTAAGTATAGCCAGTCATACTGTCACATCTCATCCATAATTTTATTCCTCTCTTCACTGGCTTCAAAGGCATATACTGCTTCAAGATAGAGCGACCCAAAAATTTGCTCATAGACTCATCAATGCTTTGGAATGGAGAGTCGGATCTACATTTTTGAAAGGAGCTTTTGTGACAATTGACCAAATCATCAATGAAATATGTTTTAGGTTTTGGATCAGGCTGGTATGATAACGAGGAAAAATATAATTTGGACATAACGTGTAAGAACGGATCTCTGGACATGGCTTTTTTTATGTATGGATTCCTCAATGAAAGGCTATTTGAAATATAGTCGTTCAAAGAAGGCACTCGATTATATGACATTACAAATGTGCATCCGAGAATTATGAGGATCTCACCAAAATCGGTTCTAGCTCGTTTGTTTTTTACATGGCTTATATTGTGAATATCAATTCTCTCATTGGCACAATATACTATGTGATGAATAAAGTTTCTAGGCAATAGCTTGAAAAATACCTCCAAAGGTTTCAGTCCACGAGTTATGCCCTCATTACTAATGATTTGTTCTTGGCTAATAGTGAATCGTGGCTTGAATGTCGGTTGTGGGTCTGTCCATATTATAATATCATCAGGCCATTCATTCACATTATCTTCTTCCAAACGTTCAACTTCGTATATTTCATCATCAGTACTTTCATTTTCACCATCATTTTCATCCATAGCAATTTCATTTCCGCGATCAATTTCTATTTTTTCATCATATGCTCTGCCGGGCTATGTGTTTTCTCCATCTTCTGAATCAATGTTGCTTTTTTCACTGGGACATCCTCATCACTCGATTCATTCAATAAGTTCTGAATTTGTGAAACACCCAGTCTGCGTGGTCTCTCCATTCTCTAAGTAAAATAATGTACTTGAGTACGTATGGGATAATAATATCCCACAAATAAACAGATTTGGCATGATTTCTTCCCACGGAACTTACCTTGACTTCTTATAAGGAAAATAAGTTATTCTTTATTGTAAACTTTTTATTTCAATATATTAGCACTATTTACACAAAATATAACTATAATTAATTTAAAAATCACTTATTTTATAAGCTTTTTCCAAACAAATAGCATCTACGCAACAGCGTGTCTAAGAAAATGACATTTAATAAAAAACTGATGACTCCAACCAACAGCTGGGATTTTTGTTTTTGTAGAGAAGAGTATAATGAATGATTTGGGACTGTTTTGAACCAAATCGCTTCCATATTGTGACAGATACGATTTTTTGATTGTCCCGAAACGGTTAATGTGAATCAAAAAAAGAAAAATTTTTTTCGTTTGGTACTCTGAAGAATAGGTTCCTAGACACCTCTAAGAAAGCCTATAAGTTTCATCATTCATAATAATTTTTTTTCATTGCGTTATAAAATTCATAAAAAATAAAAAAATTTCCCAAAAATAATCAAACTTTAACTGTTAATATCTTTTAAACTTTTAGGTTTACGAAAAAATCATAATAGACCTTTTCTGTAGAACATTCAATTTCCTACAAAATCTAAGGAACAAGATATTTTTTCAAGTATACAGCTGGAAGCAAGATATAAATTTTTCTATCTGATAATAAGAAAAAATAGAAAGCTGGTCTTCTTTGTACATATGTATGTATGTACTTACAAACAGATTTTTAAAAACCATTCCCGTAATGATAAAAATTTTTTTTGATAAAATCCCGTTTTGATAAAATCTTAAAAGTCATATGCATTTAATTATGTACATATGTGTACATGTAACAGATTTTAAAAAACCGTACGCATAAAGTTCACATATTCACATACATAAGTATGTATGTATGTAATTTTGTATTCATGTAAACAAATTTGAAAGAATCATTCGCATAATGTTTGTAAATTTGTCTACACACAATTTTTTATGTAAATATGTACATATATACACGAATTGTTTCATACATAAACTCCGTTTTCACGGACAACCATTGGCCGATCTTCACGTTTTGTCAAAATGCTTTGTGAAAATCCATGCTGTGCCGAAAAAAATAAACGAATGGCCGCCGATTGTCACCGCTTCCCTTTGCCGCTGAAACAGCTTCGCCTACAAACCAGCGTAAATATGTATGTACATATGTTTATGCGTGAGCTTGTATACATACATATCGACGCAGCTGCGTAAAAATATTTCAGAATTACAAAATATTTTTTACTTTCCTTGAGAAATACAGTCAATCCCAGTTATGTACCACAATCACAGATACAGAATTTTGTGGTTTGTTAAAAATAAAAATGTAATATGGCACATAAGCGAGTGCGGATACGTAAGCAAGTGGTACTTAAACAATAACTTCTATGTATATAAGCATGTATGTATTTCAAAAACCAAACCGTGAGATGCAGCAAGATATAATTTAGGCTGTTAAGGGTGATGAAGGAGGGATTTGATTTTCTTTTAAGCGGAGTACTACTTAGCCGCGTTTTACTGTACACATGAATCAGAGGAATTTTGAATATTTTCTTTGAAACATTTCTTGAATTGAAAATCGACAAATAAACTATGTTGTCAATTTTATTCTAATATATTTTAATACTTATATTTGCGGGGTTGTGACTCTTTCCTTCCATAAAATTTCAGAAATATATTCAATTTATGAATTTTAGCTTTTGAAATCGTCGCGAAAAGACGCTTGTAGGCAAGGTATGAAGTGGAGAAAATGGTATTGGCCAATCGTCGAATCACCGTTAGAGAAGTTGCTGAGGACCTAAACATATCGATTGGCAAGTTATGGGCAATTTGCACAAAGCAATCCGCCAGAAACGCCCGGATTTGTGGAAGAATAAAAATTTGCTTTTGCACCATGCTCACACATCGTTGCTTGTGCGCGACTTTTTGGCCAAAAACAACACACTAATGATGCCGCAGCCACCGTATTCCCCAGATCTGGTCCCCTGTGACTTTTTCCTAAACTGAAGAGGCCCATGAAAGGATGACGTTACGCTTCTCTTGACGAGGTAAAGACGGCATCGAAGGAGGAGCTGAAGAAGATAAAAAAGTGATTTTTTGAAGTGCTTCATGAATAAATAATTTTTGAAAAAACACAAAATTCGCGATACTTTTTGAACACACCTCGTATTAGAAATATCTTAGAAAAAAACAAAAGATATCTTATTCTGTACTGTCTCAAAATTCTTTTCACATTTCCCCACAATTAAAGTTCCAATCAGTACACGCGAGCATTTTTATGTTCATATTTGGTGTGACCACCTGCAGCGTCTACTACACATTGTAGCCTCCGTAGCATCGTTGAAATTAGCTTTTTTATGTCATATTCCTGTGGGATCTTCTCCCACTCCTCTTTGATGGACTGTATTAGGGTGCTTTTGTTTGTAGGGCACCGTTTTGCCACTTTTTTTCAAATATGCCCTTAAGTTTTCTATAGGATTGATGTCTGGGCTTTGCGCAGGAGTATCTAGCACTTTTGAGCAATTATACAGCAACCAAGTCCTGCATATATAAGACTTGTGCTTGGGATCATTGTCTTGATATAATTTGTAATTCAATTTATTGGGATTGTTTAGATCCACTAGCCCAAATTTTTGCACACTTCTTTTTAAATTGCTACGTAAAATGTCTAAATATGTTTCTTTTGTCATATTACCTTCAATTATTCTGATTTCACCAACACCTTTGCTACAAATACAACCCCTCACCATAACACTCAGCTTTCCAAATTTTACTGTGGGAATAATGTTCTTGTTTTGTAGGGCTGTAAGCGGCTTCCTCCAAACTCTTTGAGGTCCATCGTGGTAGTGTAGCATTATTTTCGTCTCATCACAAAACACTACATCGTCCCAGTATTCCATTGGATGTGAAATGTGAGTTAGAGCAAAAGAAAGCCGTTTTTCAACGTTAATTTGTGATAGCAATGGTTTTTTTCTTGCACTTCTTGAAGTATGTTTGTGTTTTGAGAGAACTCTTCGCACGGTTTCATGGCCTACTTGCACAATATTGCGTTCCTTCAAATCTGCAGCTAACATTCTAAGGCTGCACTGTGGTTTATTGTCAATTTGTTTGATTATTAACCTTTCCATCCTTGGTGTAAGCTTTTTTGACCTGCCACTGGGTTCTTTTAATTCTAATCGATTTTCTTTTTCTGCGCGATATATAATGTTCTACACTGTTCTAACATTTAGAGAAAACATTTCAGCCACTTCTTTAGCTGATTTACCTTTATGAAAATTATAATAAGCTAACTGTATAATATTTTCACTTGTACGATTACCTGGAGTTTTTGTCGTACCATAAGAAGTGGTTTTGTTTTATGCTGAATACAACTAAAATATATAGACATATAATCAGAAAAGTATTTATGTTTCATTAGAATTAAAAAAAGGGAAAAAATCAAATGTGCTATATTTTTGTCGTAGACTGTGCAATTGGGACATTAGTGTCACAAAGTTTTTTCGCATTCTCTTTAAGCAGAGGGTTTTGCAAAATTCTTTTCAAGTCGGATTTTTCAAATATTTGGGAATCATTACAACGACCACGCGCTCCAACATTAATGTACATAAACCTATATCTAAAAAAAATGTTTTAAGTATTTTCCAAAACATGTATGTCATTAACTTACCTGTAGTCTACGAGGCCTAGTAAAACCATTGAGTACCAACCTTTGTAGTTGAAATAGTCAACAGCATCAGATGCGGATGAGCTAATTCTCAATATGACATCCATCTGAAATAAATTGTACTTGCATGTTATGGGTAAAATATTTCAAATTCATAAACTTACCTAATGCGCCCAGACATTGGGGAAATCCAATTTTTCTAAATCCTTCAGCGCACTCCGTAGTTTTATCCTGCGTAAGAAATGAGCTGGCTAAATATTTTTTTTTATTTTATATTGTTATGTATGTATATACATATGTATATAAATTTTAAGTTTTTATAATTCTTTGTTTTTCTTATGAATTATTTTCTTTTGTTAATGAATTAATATTGTTATATTGTGATATGTCCCACACCGCTCTGCAAAAGTTTTTAAGGATAAAACATACAGACGCTTTGAAAACCCTGAATAGTCTTCCAACTGTTCTGTACTCAGCAGAAGAACCAAGGGTATACAAAGCGATAGCTATTTTTTCTAATGGAATACATTGCCTGTATGTAGTATCACGTTTGCCAATGTTTGTTAGCTCATTACATAAAATTTTGAATGATTCCCGACTCATTCTGAAGCCCTCCTTGAAGAATTGGTCACTATTGAAAGCAACGTCGAGCTCCCAAAAGATACCGTGCCTTTCCTACAATACAACGTCAAGTGGGAATTTTATAAAATGACTAGCCGACCCGGTGCCTGCTTCGCACGGCACAACAAAATAAGAAAAGAAACACACCTGTTTTTAATAAAGTTGGTTTTGTTCCCTATTATTCAACTTTTAATTCTAGTTTCTTACAATCTTAGACTATGTATCACTTAAACTATCCTAGAGCTCTTTCGTAGACAACATTTTTGGTTTTGCCATGAGTTGTTGTGTAGATAAAGAAAACTGAAGGCTTGCCAACACGTGAGCACGTGAGGCCGTGTGAAAAGCAAGGATATTCTAAATCAATCCCACACAATTCCAACGATTGCCCTTGCGCTTTATTTATTTTAATAGCAAGTGAAAGACGTATTGGAAACTGTTGTATTGAACTCAAAAGGTAAATTTGATGGAATCATTGGAATTCGTGGAATCAATACATCTTCACCTTTAAACTTTCCCCTTAAAATTGTTGCTTCGATCAAATTGTTCATGACCTTTTTAACCGCTAATCTTGTCCCATTGCATAATCGTGGTTGATTTATATTTTGAAGCATAATAATGGGAGCACCCACTTTCAATTGTAAACGATGAGGTGGAAATCCGGGTAAATCCAATGAATTCAAAAATTCTGTCGGATAATTAACAGCGTCGTCTTGATTCGTAACCGTGTCAACTGATTGATATGTTACAACCTCGCCAGGAACATGGGTTAAAGTGTCTGCATTCATTTGACCAACGTCTTTATTTTTAGCGGCCAGTATAGCTCTTTCAGCTAACCAATTATGATTGCGATAATTTTCTGCAATATTTGGAAAAACACTTGACACTAATTCTTCTTTTATCGGTACAATATTACAAAAGTTATCTGGTAAAACGATTAAGCCAGTTTCACGATCAACAGCAAGTTGACCATTGCCTATTGCTAACAGTTGCCTATTGCTAACAGTTGCCTTGAAAATGTGTCGGCCGATGGATCGTTTGGAATTTGTACTCGCACATTTGAAGTTAAATTGAGTATTTGTACATGTCTCCATAAATAAGATGACTTTAAACATGCTTTTAATTCATCTGCTGGTGTTGAACGGGGAATCACAGGCAATGTCTAACGAAAATCACCAGCCAATAGAATCAAAGCGCCACCAAATATCTGTTGATCATTACTACGCAAGTCTTGTATTGTTTTATTTCATCATTTCGGTTCTCTGCAGAGAACTGCAAAACTCACTTTTTCCTTGAATCAGCTCATACGCAAAAGTTTCTATTCAAGTCCAATCACTGAGCGAAACACAGCGTTGAGTAAAAATCAGCTCATGTTGCCGAATCGCTCATTCGCGTACAATGTGAGCCTGTTTAGCTCACTTTCGCTCAGTGATTGGAATTGAATAGAAACTTTTGCGTATGAGCTGATTTAAGGAAAAAGTGAGTTTTGCAGTTCTCTGGTATGTATGTATATAGTTTTTGTATGCTTTGTTCGCGATCAGGTTATGTGTCACATGCATTGCACTAAGAATTTGGTACACAACTTATATTTTAGTATGTATTTGTCATCCCGTCGATATGGAGCAAGAAGATATTTTAGAAAAAATACGTACAAACGCCTACACATTGTCAGCCCGACATAAGGGAAGGAGCCATGTTTGGAATATATTATCTGAAATTATTAAAGAGGATGACACTATTTGGAATGGATTTACATATATACTGCCAATCCCGTAACAATATTTTAAAATATTTGCCAAAAAATTCTTCAAATTTAAACAGACATATGTATGTAAGTGCTGCAAATCGCTTAAGGAGACGGCGCTTTTATTCAAGCACAGTGAGTTTATTCATATGCGTTGAGTTTGCTCATACCCATTGAGTTTGCTCATAGGCGTTGAGTTTGCTCTTTTGTGTTTTTGTTTTCATTCAACACGATCATTGTTGAGCCGAATGAGCGAACGCTTGAGTAGAGCTGTTTCAACACGAGCGTGAATAAACTCAACAAGCAAACGAATTTACCGCAATTGAGCTGAATTTAGCTCAGTGGCGAAAACATTCACGAATGCCATTTTGAGCGCTTGAGCCGAATGTGCTGATAGTTCGGATATTGATCGTGCATGAACATTTTTGCGCTCAACGGAAGCCGTTCTCTGGTACTTGCATACATAAGTAAATATGTATGTATCTCCAGGATAGATGCGCAGGAAAGTTTTAAATGATTACAGGTATGATTTCATATATTAATATCGTAATATATTTAGGCTGTTCACGATAAGGTGGTTATCGGGTTATGTAGTTATGTGATTAAGTAAACAACAACAAAATGCGGTATGACAAAATAAACAACTTTGACCAACCTAGGCCCTTGTTTACAGATTATGTGGTTGTTTGCCTATTTCCAGTGTTAGTCGTTAGAAATTTCATCAATTCCAGTCGTTGGAATTTTACTAAATGGCAGCACAAAAAATAAATAAAACTAAGCGAGTGGCATTTCCACTTAGATTTTCTTATTGGAAATATTGCTATTAACAGCTGTTTTTTGTTTATGATCAGCAAATTAAAACCGAAATACAAAACATTATAAAGCTTCACAAAGGGGTTGAGGTCGTTCCAGTATTTCCTTTTTACTGCTTATTCCTCTTGAATGCGTGCACGGATTTTTTTTAAATTTATATAGAACGGATAGCCAATGAATTAAACTTTGGTTTAAATGTAAATTTTTTGTTAAATGTTAATTTGTTTTTAGATATAAGTAAGCAAAAAACGCACTTTTTCACATTTTCTCAAACAATGACTCTCTTCTTTTGAAGTTTTTGTTGCACTGCTAGCAAAAAATTTAACCAATTTAACTCACACACACATTCTTTGAAATATATTTAATTGAGTTAATGAGAAATTATGAATTTTAAGTTGCAATTGGATCCTTAGGGTCAAGCTCAATTAAGGTTATATTATATATTTTAATATTGGAGTTAGTATTATAGAAAAAATGTTGGTTGGGCTACTTATTAACGGTATATTGATTTCAATGGAATTCAAATTTTTATTGTACTATATTCGCGTGCCTTAATTAAAATCGGTGTGTTTTCGCAATTGGAAATTTTTAATATATGTATGTACAGTGAGTCACAGTCAAAAGTATCCACTTGGGTTTTTTATATTGAAAATGCCATTGTTGATAGTTAATTATTAAATTCAATTTTATTGTTTTTTATATTTGAACATTAACGTCTTAACTTAAAATTAATAAAATAAAATTAACGATATTTATGTAAATTCAAAATAAAAAAATAATAATTGTAAAACAAAATCAATTTCTACCTCACAGTGAAAAGTATCCACGATAAAAGTTGTATTGAAAATAGGATTTTCGTAGGTGGTTAATACTTGGTATGATATCCTTTATTGTCCTTTACTGCTTTGAGCCTTTTTGGAATAGATTTAACCAAATTTTCAGTGTAAGAAGATTGAATTTTTTCCCATTCTTCTTGCAAAGCTTTTTTCAGAGTTAGTATGCTTGAGATGTTATGATTTCTAATATTTTTCTCCAAAATACTCCATAAATTTTCAATAGGATTCAAATCCGGGGATTGGGGAGGTGTTTGAATCACTTTTGGACAGTTATAAAGCATCCATTCTCGAACAATGTGGGATTTGTGTTTGAGGTCATTATCTTGATAAAATTGGAATGTTGCCTCCAACCCCAATTTTTCGGCACTACTATGTTTAAATAATACATCTTATCCATGATTCCTTCGATAAAAACTAGATTTCCTACGCCGGCAGCACTCATACAACCGCATACCATTACAGAGCCTCCTCCGTGTTTTACGGTTGGAATTGTGTGTTTAGGATCCAATGGAATTCAAATTTTTATTGTACTCCAATCGAATTTGGCGGTTTTTGGGATTGATGAATGGCCTTTTTAGTGCAACTCTACCATGAAGACCATTCTTACGCAAGATTCTCCGAATGGTTTCTGGGTTACACTTTTTGTTTAGATATTTCTCCGCGATTTCAGCAAGTTTAGGTGCACTAAGCTTCGGATTATCGGCCACCTGTCGAAGCAACTACTTTTCGTCTCTTTCAGAGAAAATTTTTTTCTCGCTGGTTTTCGGCTTGTTGCAGATACGATTCTCAGTTTTGTGCCTCAATATAATTTTTGGACAGCAGATCTAGTAATATTAAGTATTTCTGCAATTTTCCGTTGCGATTTTCCTAGTTCAGCATGATGAATGACTAATTTTCTTTCGACAATCGTTGTGTGGCGTCACAACGTGGACAAACTTAAGCGTAAAGTGTAAGAAAATAACTGATCCAATATTTTGCTTGCTATTTCATGAGAGAAATAACTGTTAACAGTTATACAGTTATAAGTATTGCCAGTGGATACTTTTCACTGTGAGGTAGAAATTGATTTTGTTTTACAATTATTATTTTTTTATTTTGAATTTACATAAACATCGTTAATTTTATGTTATTAATTTTAAGTTAAGATGTTAATGATCAAATATAAAAAACAATAAAATTGAATTTAATAATTAACTATCAACAATGGCATTTTCAATATAAAAAACCCAAGTGGATACTTTTGACTGTGACTCACTGTAATTAAATAACATAACTGCTTTCAAACTTTATAATGATGTCAAATAACCAATCAGGTAAATATTATACGTTATTTAGCTCTCTGAAAAGTGCGCATTATATTACGTCCATATAACGAAAATTTGGAGTAAAAAATCGCGCGATTTTTTGTTCCAAATTTTCATTATATTTTCAGTATAATATATTACATTGAAACAAGCGCCGCAGGCGAAAATTTGGAATAAAAACTCGCGCGATTTTTATACTCTCGCAACAAAGTTGCTAATAAACCAAAGTGATCAGGGTGACGAGTAGAGTTCAAATCCGGATGTCTGTCTGTCCGTGCAAGCTGTAACTTGAGTAAAAATTAAGACATCATGATGAAACTTGGTACACGTATTTCTTGGCTCCATAAGAAGATTAAGTTCGAAGATGGGCAAAATCGGCCCACTGCCAAGCCCACAAATTGGCGGAAACCGAAAACCTATAAAGAGTCATAACTTAGCCATAAATAAAGATATTAAAGTGAAATTTGGCACAAAGGATCGCATTTGGGAGGGGCATATTTGTGCGAGGTTTTTTTGGAAAAGTAGGCGTGGCCCCCCCACAAAGTTTTTTGTACATATCTCGGAAACTACTATAGCTATGTCAACCAAACTCTATAGAGTCGTTTCCTTCAGGTATTTCCATATGCAGTGCGAAAATGGAAGAAATCGGATAATAACCACGCCCACCTCCCATACAAAGGTTATGTTGAAAATCACTAAAAGTGCGTTAACCGACTAACAAAAAACGTCAGAAACACTAAATTTTACGGAAGAAGTAACAGAAGGAAGCTGTACCCAAGGTTTTTTTTAAAAAAAATGGGCGTGGCGCCGCCCACTTATGGACCAAAAACCATATCTCAGGAACTACTTCACCGATTTCAATGAAATTCGGTATATAATATTTTCTTAACACCCTGATAACATGTACGAAATATGGGTGAAATCGGTTCACAACCACGCCTTATTCCTATATAACACTATTTTGAATTCCATCTGATGCCTTCTCTGTATAATATATAGTACATTAGGAACCAATGATGATAGCGGAATAAAACTTTACACAAATACGGTATTTGAGCTGAGGTATCCCTTGTGGAAAAATTGTCGTGATCGGACTATAACTTTTCAAGGTCCGTTATATCGATCAAGAAGAATTCAGTGCCTAACCTAACCTAACCTAATTTTTCACCGAAAATATCAGTAAATCTCTCAGATGTTTTCATGTAATTCAGAGAGCATCATTTTTATATTCTCGCAATAAAGTTGCTAATAACGGTATCTCGATTATCACTTTATCATGCGAGAGTATAAAATGTTCGGTGACACCCGAACTTAGCCCTTCCTTACTTGTTTTTTTTTTCCAAATTTTCGCCTGCGGCGCTTTTCAAGGAACTCGAAATTTTCTTTGAAAACAGTATTATATAAAATAATATCTAATTTTTTCAAAGATGATGATATTCCATCCACGAGCGCGGCAGCAGTAATGTGTCGTGATGCTACCATGATACAGCAGTGGAATATAGTGCGAATGGACAAATACTTGGGCTCACATGAATTTTGTGTATCATTTGCCGAGGTATACGGTCTGTTGCCAAAAGGCCGGCTTTGTCCCGTTCACAAAACCCAAATGGCATTGCGCAAACGCCACCCAGTAGGGTACTTTAAATGCTGTAGGGGCAATTGTAAGACAAATCCCCTTATTTCAAGGGCAGCGGGCACGTGGTTTGAAGGCGTCAAATTAAGCTTTCCCCACGTCTTTTACCTCACGTATTGCTTTGCCCACCGCTTTACGCGGGAAGGTATTTATAGGGAGGATTATGCGAGCGTTGGAAAGAATTGTCATCTGGCACTATCTCCGACTGGTATAGCTACTGCAGGGAAGCGGTAGTTATATTTCAGTTAGACCACCAAGAAGTCAAAGGGAAGATTGGTGGTCCACGTAAGGTAGTGCAGATTGACGAAAGTAAATTCGGGAAACCCAAATACAACAAAGGTAATAATAATAATTTATATATAATGCAATTATGTTTATTCAAATACTTTTCTTTCTTTTTTCAGGAAGACGCGCAGAAGGCCATTGGGTGCTGGAAATGATAGAGGATGGCAGTGAGGACCTCAGACTGGAGGTATGCCCTGACAATGTACGTTCCGCTGAGGTCCTCACCCCTCTTATATTTTATAATAATTAGTGAAAATTGTATGGAAAAGCTACGATTTTACACCATTATAAGGAGGCTGCCCTAGAGCCCCCCCCGTGGTTCTAGGGAGGGAAGGGTGCTAGTATTCAAAAGCTCTATTCATTACCTTTCAAATGAGGGGCAAGCCCACAGCCTCCTCCCCCTTTGCGCAAAACCTCTTCGAAAAGGGATACTGGAACGAACATTCCCCTCATAAAGCATCAAAAATCATGATATTGGTCAATGTATATTCATATCAAAATTTCGTTGAGAGTCACGAAAAAAAAAATTGTGTCGAAATTTGAGCCTTTATCTTAATTTTTCAGTTAGCGCTCGCAAAAATAAGAATTTTCGTCAAAAAATGTTTTTTTCCATTCATTTTTTGGTTATAGATAATTTAAAATACCAAATATAAAAAAACCCTTGGTATGGTTTTGTAGCAAATTAAATTCTCTACTAAAATGATCCTTTCTCGAATTTATTGAATCAACACCGTTTTTTTTATTGCTCATTCAATTACAATTTGTTCAATTATTGATAAACACTTATTAAACTTCTTTCCAACGAAAAAAACAAACTAAATCAATTTTTCTAGGAATGTTTATGATCTAAACAAGTAGTTTTTATACTTTAATTGATTGTTATATGGTACAGTAAAATATAAAAATAATTTTATTAACAAATATTATGAAGACAAAAAGATTAATCTTTTTACAATTTTTATTTATAAGTCTCGCGGACTTATAAATTATTTATGTTGTAAAATTTATAAGATATATCTTATTTGGACCTTTTTATACGTCAAAGGATTCTGGTATAGAGCTTGTAACTTGAAACGGCAGTTATTTAACCCCGCCAGTGTACAACTGCAAAAATGACCTCATAGATGTCGTAAGTATAAGTATGTATGTGTCACACCTGATTAGATGAAATTGGCTGCATTAGCTGACTAGTTTCTCTTCTATAATTTGAGATCTGTGGATATTTATTGTTATTTGTTTTGTAAAGATATATGTATTTCTTATGTCGGAAAATAGTTCAAATTATGTTTATCTTTTGGGTGCCGTTCATAATAATTTGCCATCACTGCCCAAAAATGGAGATATTTTTAATTATTTCATGTTTAAGTACAAGATCTTAAAGAAAACAATTCGTGAATGTGCTGCCGAGGTTATAGAAGAAATTCAAGAGAATTGGAGTGTTATGAATATACCACTTATAAAAAAAACAACATACCATCACAAAAATCGAAACGCTTTTTACAGAATGGAGAAATGGCAAACAAAGAGGCTTGGGTGACCGCATCGATTTTCAAGGAATGGTTGAAAAGTGTTTTGTGCCTGAAGTAAGAGGATACATGATCTCTAAAAACTTGGAATTTAAAAAGGTTGTTATTAATTGACAATGCACCTGGACACCCAGTTATTGAGCACCCAAACGTCAAAGTGCTATTTCTTCCCCCAAACACAACATCTCTTTTGCAACCGTTGGACCAAGGCATCATTACAGCTTTAAAAACTTATTACATAAAGCATTCGTTTAGGTTCATTTTGAATAAATTGGAAAGTATGTAATTCCGCAGTTAATGTGATTTCTGCTTGGAAAAATTTTGATGTAAAGAATTGTATCGATTGTATTAAAATTGCCGTAAAGGGTATTACAAAAACCACCCTAAGCAAATGCTGGAAAAATCTTTGGCAAGATGTTGTGATACAAGAAGAAAGTGATAATGAAGGACTTGTTACCTACGCGGAAATATTTGAATTAGCCAAAAGCATCGGCGGTGAAGGTTTTGACGACATGGATATTGACGATATTAATGAACTGTTTGATCTGTATGCTCTAGACGATGCGGAAATTATTCATGCAATTGATAATAATAATAATAATGACCTTGAAAATGCAGAAGATGGTGTCAGCCCTCCACGCGTTTCACTTTCGTCAAAATTACTTCGAGAAGGATTAGACAAAGCTGCTGGCCTTGAAAATCATTTTATTGATCATGATCCTAATGATGAACGCTTATCAAAGTTTCGTCGAGATTTTAAAAACGCTATGGACTGCTACCAGGATTTATACAAAGAGATGCATAAAGAAAAACCCCAAAGATTATTAACAGATTATTTTAAGAACTAAAATACTGCTTTGTACGTAGTTTAATATAATTTAAGTTACAATTGATCTCAATGTGATTTTTTGCACAAATCTTGTAAAACAGATTTAAAATATATCAATGCATAGCGGATATACATATGTATGTATGTATGTAATTGAACTCAATATGATTTTTTGTCCAAATTCTGTAAAACTAAAAGATATAGAATATATCAACGCATAGCGAATATGTGCTTACGTAATAAATTTGTTTACTTCCCCAAATTCGAGTTTCAGTTGGAATTTTGGTCATTTTAACGCAGATTTTTTTTTGCGCGGATTTTTCGTAAAATAAGAACGAATAAACAAATTTGAATTGAAATGTGGGTTTTTTTACGCGGTTTTTTTTACGCGGATAAGTTTGTGTCCCGGCAAATCGCGTTAAAAAGAGATCGACTGTATTCACATTTATTAAAGTATAAAAACTACTTGTATAGATCATAAACATTCCTAGAAAAATTGATTTAGTTTGTTTTTTTCGTTGGAAAGAAGTTTAATAAGTGTTTATCAATAATTGAAAATAAAAATCATAAAGCAAATTGTAATTGAATGAGCAATAAAAAAACGGTGTTGATTCTATAAACTCGAGAAAGTATAATTTTTGTAGAGAATTTAATTTGCATACCAAGGGTTTTTTTTTATATTTGGTATTTTAAATTATCTATAACCAAAAAATGAATGAAAAAAACATTTTTTGACCAAAATTCTTATTTTTGCGAGCGCTAACTGAAAAATGAAGATAAAGGGCTCAAATTTTGACACAATTTTTTTTTCGTGACTCTCAACGAAATTTTGACATGGGAACGAGAAAAAAATATATTTTATTTATTTGGCACAGTCTAATGTACCTCCATCTCCCGCACCAAAAGTTGTAGCGATTTTACGTACAGAAGCACTTTCACCCGATGAACCTAATCGGAGCAATACGATTGCGAGTTGCAAATCTAGAGGTATTTGTAAACTCGAATCAGTAAAGTTCATACCATTAGAAAATATTTCTAATGATTCATTTTCTCGCCAATGAATAGATTTCCGAACATGTAGTTCATCTCCCCGTCTACTAATTCATCCATTGCATTGTGACACTGTTCAGGGCGCAAGATGTCTGCAAATTTTATACAAAGAATTTTTTGAACCCTTAAAATTCGGATTATTTAATAAGCACACACCTTCAATAAAGTCCATTTCCTGAATAGCAGAACTTATTTTAAATTCGATTATTTTGCTATTTATCCAATTATTCATTGAACTAAAATTGTAAATAATGAACAGCTGCTTGTGTAAAATTAAGCAAATAACCATACATAGGATGTTCACGGAGCATAGAGGTTATTTTTAATATAATAATCACATAATCCGATAACCACCTTACCGTGAACAGCCTAATTACATTTTTAGGATATTACGATAATATTTCATATACATATGTACTTATATAGCATATATACATGCATACGAAATTATATAATATTATCAAAGATAAGAAATATTTAAAAAGTAGCTTTTATTTGGACATTAAGCACAAATATTACCATGAAAGTAGCATCATTTAATAATAATGTTATCAATTTTGCATGAGTCCACGAAAATTCGCAAAATGGTATTCATATCAATTGATATGATTGCATGTAAACATATGTATAAAAATATAAGCAAAAGAGCAACATACGTCTGTAATAGCAAGTACATTGCTGTACTTACATATGTTTCTGAGCATAATTTTCATTGAATGCTCAGCTCTCTTCGCTAAGCACTGTTAAAATTTCTCCTTCTCAGCCAAAAGTGGTGAAATCCACTAATAACGACAAAAGGTTCAGTCGGGTCCCACGCAATTGGAACGGACCCGGACTTTTATTCGGCCAAACACTGTCAAATTGGCAGAATCTGCCGCTACAACAACAACAAAAGGTCTCCGTTTGAACGTCGCATTAGTTGCGATCGCAATAGCAATATAAAATCACCGTGATTTAAAAATAGCAATCACTGAAATCACAGTTATCGAAAAATCGCAATATCGCTCATCTCTAGTTGCGAGGTGTTTTCTCTCTGCCGAATGAAACACTACAATCAGAAATAATGGGATGCCCAACTCCTCTCTCACTGGAAGTGAGAGATACTATTAAACGTCAAAACCACCTAAACTTTGACAGTTGACTGGATTGGGGAGGTTTTGACGTTTAGCAATTGGAAACGAGCGACGGCCAGATTGAAATCTTACCAAAAAAATATGTACACGGAGGAATTTGTTGCCGCTGTTCAAGATCGCTAATAAAAATTTAGAACAATGAAAATCAAAGAAAATGCAAAATTTAAATATATTTCATGAAACGTTTTGTAATTTAAAGCATAATATAATTAATTTGCAATTACAAATGATTAACAACATTTGATAATTGAGAACTAACGGGCTTAATTCACCTTATTTCGTAGTGAAATATCAAAAGTCAGTTGTTTTAATATACCATAAAATCATAAAAAATGATTTAAATAGTTTCGTCATATATTAAAAGTCCAATATATAATAATTTGCAATCGTAATAAATGTTGGGTGTTTTAATTTAAAATGTCCAAAAATTCTTATTTTGTCCGATCTGGCCATAATGGAAAATGTTATAAAAAACGCTTATTTTGAGGCGCTCTCACACTGGAATAAGTTGGGCATCCCATTATCCCTGACCACAGTAATATAAAATTACAGATTATTTATTAAAATAACTCAGAAGACTTCTTCACTTGTTGGCGTCTATACAAGAAGAATATAAAGAGAATGAAATAATAGAATAACTGCCAAACAGTGCTGCCAGATGTGATACGTCTTGTTCAGGTGCCCACAGTACTCCTCCTCAAATAAAGTCCTGCTGGACTTTTTTAAGGTTGAGTTCCTTTACTAGATCCTAGTCCGGGTGCTTTGTGCGGCACAATCCCGATTTCTTTGGCGCCGCGATTTGAAGGAACCGTTGGAAAGAGGAAGTCCTCCTGCTTAAAAAATATATTTATATAGGTTATAGGTACCGCAAACGCTTAGTTTACGAGATATTCGACCTTAAAGTTCAAAAATTCCAAAATTCGTTTCAACAAGCCATTTTACCACATTAAACACACTTTACTCACATTTTCCACTTCAAATTAATTAAATTAAACTACAAACTTTTAAATAAATCCACATTTTACACTTTTAACAGTTTTTTTTACCGAAGAAATCTTTATTTTAAAAATTACATTTTACACTCGTACTGAACATCATGTGTGCGCTAAGAATTACGACGAAATGGAGCGCTGCCATGTGATAATAAAGAAATTCGCTGAAATTCCTTTTTTCCCAAAAATTCCTCTATCCGTTCATATGAATGTGTTCTTTATTTAATTTAATAAACAAATAAGTAAAATTATATAATAATATTATATATATATTGTCACCTAATATACAAAACAACGTATTATCAAAAATAAATGGAAAGCGCTGACAGATACAATAACCAAAACTTAACCATTTTATAACGAAAACTCAAATTTTGTTTCAATATCAGTGCAAGATAACCAAAAAATATAACCACTTTATAACGAAACGCAGAAAGGAGTACTACGCGAAAGTACTTCAGTCACATAATCACATATTACACATATACATAATTAGAAAGTATTTTTTTTATAGTTAATATAGAAAAAAGGATCACGCGAAAAACCAAACAAAGAAAAATTATTAAAAATCCTACATATTTGCTGTTTAAGATATGGCAAGGCTCGTTTTCCTCATAATTGTAAACAATCTAATCTTTTCAACGGTGAGTGTGCTAAGTGATTTTTAAATGAATAGATTTAGGTAAAATATAGCAAAATAAAAGTGAAATGTGAACTTGTTTCAATGTTTAGAGTGTATATTTAAATATACAGAGTGAAAAACGTGAGAAACATAGGAAATACCATGAGTTATTAGTGCAAATTTTTGAACTTTTAATCGTGAATATTTAAAAAAATAAAAGTTAATTTTATTATAATTTTTGGATATTTCTTCTCTGGAGAAGCTCCCCTACCCGCACATACCCCATTTTTACGGATATTAGGTTTTTTTTTACCCCTTCGCCAAAGTAACCGGAATCGTGCCCTTCAGATCAAAAATATATATAAATATAGTTGCCGCTGACTTATGGTTTTTGAGATATTTGCATTTAAAGTTCAAAAAATCAACTATTTAAAACCCGTGTTTCTCCTATTTACATTGAATGTTATAGTTATATTTTTAACTTTTACAGTCACTAACACTGGCACAATTCCGATTTCTTTGGCGCCGCGATTTGAAGGTACCGTTGGAAAGAGGAAGTCCTCCTGATTAAAAAATATATAGGGTTATAGGTACCGCAAAGGCTTAGTTTACGAGATATTTGACCTTAAACTTCAAAAATTCGCAAAATTCGAACTTTTCAAGAAGCTATTTCACCACGTTGAACCCACTTTATTCACATTTTTCTCTTCAAATTAATTAAATTACACTATAATCTTTTAAATAAATCCACATTTTACACTTTTAGCAGGTTTTTTATTTTAAAGATCTTTAAAATTACATTTTACGCTCGTTTGAACCTCATTTTTTTTACCAAAAATTACGAAGAAATGGAGCGCTGCCATGTGATGACAAGGCAATTCGCTGAACTTCCTCTTTTTCGCAAAAATTCCTCTATTCATGCATATGGATATTTTCTTTTTTAAATTTATTCAGCAAATAAGTAATATTATATACATGTATTAATAATATTATATAATAATATTATATATGTATAGATATGTATAAGTAATATTATATAATAATGTTACGTAATAAAGTGTAAGTTTACAGTACAGTACGAAAACTCAAATTTTGTTCCAATATGAGTGCATGATAACCGTAAAATATAACCACTTTATATCCAAAACTCATATTTTAAATATAATAATATATATATCGTCACCTAATATACAAACCAATGTATCATAAAAAATAAATTGAAATCGCTGACAGATATAATAACCAAAATGTATAAATTTTATAACGAAAACTTAAATTTTGTTTGAATATTGGATATAAAGTGGTTATATTTTTTGGTTGTCATGTACTCATATTGAAACAAAATTTGAGTTTTGGATATAAAGTAGTTATATTTTTTGGTTATTATATCTGTCGGCGATTTCCATTTATTTTTTATGATACATTGGTTTGTATTTTAGGTGACGATATATATATTATTATATTTAACATATGAGTTTTGGATATAAAGTAGTTATATTAGTATTATTATATTTAAAATATGAGTTTGAGTGCATAATAACCAAAAAATGTAACTATCGGGTGATTTTTTAAGAGCTTGATAACTTTTTTTAAAAAAAAAAACGCATAAAATTTGCAAAATCTCATCGGTTCTTTATTTGAAACGTTAGATTGGTTCATGACATTTACTTTTTGAAGATAATTTCATTTAAATGTTGGGATCATGGCTGCGTCTTAGGTGGTCCATTCGGAAAGTCCAATTTTGGGCAACTTTTTCGAGCATTTCGGCCGGAATAGCCCGAATTTCTTCGGAAATGTTGTCTTCCAAAGCTGGAATAGTTGCTGGCTTATTTCTGTAGATCTTTTAGACTTGACGTAGCCCCACAAAAATAGTCTAAAGGCGTTAAATCGCACGATCTTGGTGGCCAACTTACGGGTCCATTTCTTGAGACGAATTGTTCTCCGAAGTTTTCCCTCAAAATGGCCATAGAATCGCGAGCTGTGTGGCATGTAGCGCCATCTTGTTGAAACCACATGTCAACCAAGATGCTAACAAACTTTTTGTTGCCAAAAATGGAAGAACTGAACTTGGTTGACATGTGGTTTCAACAAGATGGCGCTACATGCCACACAGCTCGCGATTCTATGGCCATTTTGAGGGAAAACTTCGGAGAACAATTCGTCTCAAGAAATGGACCCGTAAGTTGGCCACCAAGATCATGCGATTTAACGCCTTTAGACTATTTTTTGTGGGGCTACGTCAAGTCTAAAGTCTACAGAAATAAGCCAGCAACTATTCCAGCTTTCGGAAGACAACATTTCCGAAGAAATTCGGGCTATTCCGGCCGAAATGCTCGAAAAAGTTGCCCAAAATTGGACTTTCCGAATGGACCACCTCTAAGACGCAGCCGCGGTCAACATTTAAATGAAATTATCTTCAAAAAGTAAATGTCATGAACCAATCTAACGTTTCAAATAAAGAACCGATGAGATTTTGCAAATTTTATGCGTTTTTTTTTAAAAAAAAGTTATCAAGCTCTTAAAAAATCACCCGATACTTTATATCCGAAACTCAAATTTTGTTTCAATATGAGTGCTTAATAACCAAAGAATATAACCACTTTCACCACTTTATAACAAAATGTATAGATATTTTTTTTATTTTTAACGCAGAAAGGAGTACTACGCGAAAGTACTTCAGTCACCCGGGGTATTCGCTCGGCGAGAGTTATTTTTTTAGAGCGCGGCCGAAGGCCGCCAACGCAGAAAGGAGTACTACGCGATATTACTTCAGTCACCCCGGGTATTTGCTCGGCCAGGGTTATTTTTTTAGAGCGCGGCCGAAGGCCCCCAACGCAGAAAGGAGTACTTCGTGAAAGTACTTCAGTCACCCCAGGTATTCCCTCGACCAGGGTTATTTTTTTAAAGCGCGGCCGAAGGCCACCAACGCATAAAGGAGTACTTCGCGAAAGTACTTCAGTCACATAAATTACGTATTACACATATACATATGTAGAAAGTATTTTTTTATGGTTAATATAGAAAAAAGAATCACGCGATAAAACAAACAAAGAAAAATTATTAAAAATCCTACATATTTACTGTTTAAGATGTGGCAAGGCTCGTTTTCCTCATAATTGTAAACAATCTAACCTTTTCAGCGATGAGTGTGCTAAGTGATTTTCCACATACCATAAAGGAGCTACTTCGCAAGGAGGAAGGAGTGGGCAGAGAGGAGCATTGGCGGCAAGCGCGTGGTATGAGGCATGCAAAGTTGCTAATAGGAAGATACAATCTGAACAGGTTCAAGGTTATAATAAACCTCCCGAGGAACAAACTCAGGCTACTGGTCGCATGGTACACCGGCCACTGTAAATTCGAATAGGCACATGTACAACATGGGCCTATCCTCTTCTGCGTTAACTGCCGGTTCTGCGACATGGAGCCTGAAACCCCGGAGCACCTGCTGATTGACTGCACATAGCAGTCTGCAGACGCAGGGCTAAGGCCCTAGGATCAATGTTTCCGGATAGGGATCGCATAGCCTCACTAGCGCCCAGTAGTCTATTGAACTTCATCAATGCGCTGGGGCTAGGTGAGTCTATGTAAGCCAGGAGAGGGCACAATAGACCAAAGGTCGCGGTGCATTCCTCATGTATTAATCAATCAATCAAGTGATTTTTAAATTAATAAATTTAGATAAAATATAGCAAAATAAAAGTGAAATGTAAGCTTATTTCAAAGCTTAGAGTGTGTATTTAAATATACGAAGTAAAAAATGTGAAAAAATTTAGTGAATCATAGAGAAATACCATGTGTTATTAGTGCAAATTTTTGAACTTTTAATCGTGAATATTTTAAAAAATATTAGTAATTTTTACATTATTTTTGGATATTTCTCCTCTGGAGAAGCTCCCCTATCCGTACATACCCCATTTATACGGAAATTCGGTTTTTTTACCCCTCCGCCAAAGTAATCGGAATCGTGCCCTAACACTTTACTAATTCGTTTCTAATCATTTATTTTATTAAAAAATAACTTTAATTCCATATTTAACTTTCGTTGAAATCCTTTTATTCATACAAAACGAAAATGGTTGCAAACACGGAAAAAATTAGTGTTACCATATTTTGTAAGGTAATAAAAATAAGAAAAAAGAAAGATTGTGACGTCAAAACTAAATTCATTATCGTGTGATGAGTAATGTAAAATCTTTCAGAATTTTCATTATCTTGATAATTCTCGGTCTTGAATCGACCAACGTTATATTTTTTGAAGCGCCACCGAAGGCCGCCAACGCAAAAGGGAGTGGGGTCGGCTTTAGTATACCATCCCACGATTTCTTACTTATAGGTTTCGAGATACATATATGCATTAAAAGTTGAAAATTTCGCAAATTTAATTTTGCAATTAGTCTATTTATAGTAACTTTTTCTTTCATATTATGCACTTTTTATACACTTACACTTCACTTCAATATTTCTACATATTTATTACACTTACACTTCACTTCAATATTTCTACATATTTATTTTTTATTAATATTTTAGATATTTGTTTAAAATAAGCATTTTATATTTTACATAAATATTACACGCACAATATCAATAAGTGTTCCGTGTAGTCAAATAATAAGCATTGCCATATCTACACATTTATCAAACGAATAAAAGATAGGTTTATACGCCAAATACATAAATCATTACCCCTTTTCTTGCTATGTCATGAGTAAAAAGCAAAAAGGAGTTTTACTCGAAAAAAAACCTGACACACCCTGGTGTTGGCACACCCCGGTGGTGGATCGGCCAGGGTTATCTTTTTGAAGCGCAGCCGAAGGCCGCCAACGCAAAAAGGAGTTTTTTTTATTTTATTTATTTTTATTTATTTATTTATTTAACGCCAATCGGCACTATACATCTAATAACAATTATAATTCTAAATAAGACAACAGGCTTAAACATATAAAATTAGGAATTAAACTCGTAGCCTAGTTCGTATGTTAGTATTTTAATAAAGCTTTTTTAACGATCTTTCTGAGGTTCTGTAGAGACCCGCTGAAGAAGTTCATGTCACCGTGCAAAGAGTTTACCAATCTACATATTCTTTCCTTTGGGCCATTGATTACATAGTTTTTGTTCGATCTGCAAGTTTTCAGGATCCTCATCTGTCTAAGGTTAAGCTCATTTGGTACGATTTCAAAGTCTGCAAGGATTTCTGGGGCATCAATTAATCCATTGAAGATGAGGTCTGCTACCTGCCGTCGAGATTTCAGGTCATTTATTTTCAGGATTCTTCGGACGTCTTCAGTTGAATTGATATCGTTTCTGTGTCTGTTATGAAATAGCAGCGCTTTGCAGAACTTGTGCTGGATTCTCTCTACTCAGTTGATCATTGAGTCCGTGAATGGGGACCAAATCACTGTTCCATATTCTAGAATAGGTAGCACTATTGCTGAGAATAGGCAGGTTAACGAGCAATTGTTCTCAAATTCTCTACACATCCGATTAATCAACCCTGGTACTTTGTATGCCTGCGAAGTAATTTTATCGATGTGTTTCTTGAAATTTAGTCTTCTGTCAATAGTTATACCCAGGTCTCTGATGTCTTCAACTTCCGTGAGTATTTGGTCGTTCAACGTGTAGGTTAAAGGTACCTGCGTATGCGCACGAGTGATGGACATCACTGCGCATTTTTTCACATTCAAAACAAGTTTATTTATCTTACACCAGTTATACAGCTCATCTATATCGTTTTGTAAGATGTGAATATCAGAAACGGTGAAAATTCTACGAAAAATTTTTAAATCGTCAGCGTATATAATAAGTACCCAGACTGCAGTTTCCTCCCAATGTCATTCACAAATATGTTGAAGAGTATGGGTCCAAGGTGGGATCCCTGGGGAACACCAGATGTGACATCATACTCATCTGAAATGTGTCCATCGATTCTTACTTGTAACCTTCTTCCTGTTAGGGTCGATTTGATCCAGCGTAGTGCATTGCAAATCACTCCATAATTTTTTAGCTTCACCATAAGAGTCTCATGGTCCACTTTGTCGAATGCCTTGCTAAAGTCCGTATATATTGAATGAACTGGAATACCACTGTCCATGGCCTTCAAGATGTAGTTGACATAGGTATATAAGTTTGTTGTAGTGGATTTGACACCAACAAATCCGTGCTGCCTCAGTTGATATCATCATTCAGAAATATCATTTCTCCTAAGCAGCACGGATTTGTTGGTGGTCTATAATTGGTAACGTCAGATCTTGGGCCGTTTTTGTAGATGGGACTGATGAACGACGATTTCCACGCCGATGGAAAGGTTCCGTGATAAAAAGACTTACTGAATATATGCGTGATAGGTTCACAGAGCCCGACGCACAGTTGCGTAGAAATATATTAGGCAGACCATCAGGTCCTGCTCCTTTTTTTGGATCCAGAGCCAATAGCTGCTTAAAAACTTCATTGAAGTTAGCATCAAATTCATTTAGCTCCACATTTCCTACAATGTCAGCAGATTGATGATGACCAACTCCGCTGGGGCTCATTTTTTAGGTGTCTTTGAAGTAAGATGCGAAGATATTACTTATCTCCGCACCCGAATGAGCGGTTAGGTCATTCCATGTCATGGTAGCTGGGACTCTCATGTCCGTACCTCCAGAATTCATTTTTGTCTGAAGAGACTAGATTTTCCACTTTATTAATGTATGACTTGTAGCATATTGCACTTAATTTCTTGCATTCGAGTCTCAGTTGGCTAAAACATCTATAATTTGACTTATTTTTATTCCTCCTATATCTGATATGTGCAGATTTCTACAATTTAATTTAATTTATAAGTTTTTTAGAAAACCAGCAGGGAAATTCACTTGGTTTCCTCGAATATACAGGGACGAACTGAGAAATACCTTCTTGTACCTTATTATAAAACCAACTAACCTTATCATCCACTTCTTTTATTTTGTATAGCTCAATCCAGTTAGATCTTAAAAATAAAGCATTAAGACTCACATAGTCGGCTTTCTTAAACGAATAAGAAGGAGGATAATTTGGTATTAGGCTAGGTTGAAAATCCAAGGAGATCTCCAGAGGCGGGTGATATTTTTCGACAGTCGTGAAAGCAAGAGTTTCGTTGATTGAGAGATCCAAATTACTGAAACATAAATCCAACAGTTTATTATTTTTATTTAAGATGTTATTGAATTGTTGACACTCAATAAGGGCCGTGGTATCGTACAGCAGCTTCTCGCAATCAAAGCGCGGTGTACTGCTATTCAAATTGTAGTCTCCCACTATCATGATCCTTGAATCCAGAAATTTTTCTCTCAAATGTATTAATATTTCAGTATGGGCATAGTATATCTCATAATTAGATTGTGGTGGTATATATACGCACCCAATGATGATACAAGTATTATCACCTTTGATCCTTATGAAGACCTGTTCTAGGTTATTGTTCCCAATGGATATAAGCTCAGCTTTAATTATTCGTTTAAAAGCGATCAGGACACCACCTCCTCTCTCGCATCCTGTCGAAGTATCCCTGTCCTTCCTTAGTGTGATATAGGAGCTGTCGATGAATTCGTTATTTTGAATAGATGAGTGAAGCCAGGACTCTGTGATACATATTACGTCGTACGAACTACTTGCTGATGAGGTTAGGAACTCGCTGAGTTTTGTCCTTAGACCGCGCGTATTCTGGTAGTATACTTGTAGCTGCTTTAGGTTTCCTTTCCTCGACGAGTTGGCGAAAGTTTGTGTTAACAATTCTAGGCGTGCCATTCACGTATTTAATGGTTTTTTTTTTCACGCCACTGTCATTCAGCAATCTAAGTCTCGAAAAAAACCTGACACACCCTTGTGTTGGCACACCCCGGTGTTGGATGATTCAGGGTTATTTTTTTGAATGTTAGTGGATATAAAAGTAAAAAATATGACTATAAAATTCATTATAAATGGGAAAAACACGCATTTTAAATAGTTGAATTTTTGAACTTTAAATGCAAATATCTCAAAACCCATATATCAGCGGCAACTATATGTAAATATTTTCTTAATTTGGCGGACCTCCTGTATCCGTACATACCCATTTTAACCCCGAAATCGGAGGTGCTATTCTAAAATTTACCCTATAAAAGTTAAAAATATAACTATAAAATTCATTATAAATGGGAGAAACACACTATAAGTCTGAGATCCGTATATGTGTATACATTTTTTAATCCCGAGGTGTTCCTCTATCCATCCGTACCATAAAATCGCGGCATTTTTTACACTTATATATTCAACTTTTACACCCACTAACACTTCAATAATTCGTTTATACCAGTGGTCGGCATGAGAGGATCTGTCATTGTGTTGGTGAGCACAAAAAAAAGTAGCCCAGTGAGAAAATAGAATTAAAATTAAGCAAATTTAATAAATAATTAATAGTATTATGAAAATTAACAAAATATCTTTTAAGGATGTAATCCCTATTATCTTTAAAAGACTTCGAACATAAAAGGCATTGCATGGCACCAAAAGCATTTAGAATCATAAAATATTTCTCGCAGGGCATATTTGGTTTTGCGCTGTAGTCTTCTTCTTCTTCTTCTTAATTGGCGTAGACACCGTTTTCGCGATTATAGCCGAGTTAACAACAGCGCGCCAGTCGTTTTTTCTTTGCGCTACGTGGCGCCAATTGGATATTCCAAGCGAAGCCAGGTGCTTCTCCACTTGGTCCTTCCAACGGAGTGAAGGTCTTCCTCTGCTTCCCCCGGCGGGTACTGCGTCGAATACTTTCAGAGCTGGAGTGTTTTCGTCCATCCGGACAACATGACCTAGCCAGCGTAGCCGCAGTCTTTTAATTCGCTGAACTATGTCGACGTCGTCGTATATCTCGTACAGCGCATCGTTCCATCGAATGCGATATTCGCCGTGGCCAACGCGCAAAGGACCATAAATCTTTCGCAGAACTTTTCTCTCGAAAACTCGCAACGTCGACTCATCCGTTGTTGACATCGTCCATGCCTCTGCACCATACGGGACGGGAATAATAAGTGATTTATAGAGTTTGGTTTTTGTTTGTCGAGAGAGGACTTTACTTCTCAATTGCCTACTCAGTCCGAAGTAGCACCTGTTGGCAAGAGTTATCCTGCGTTGGATTTCTAGGCTGACATTGTTGGTGGTGTTTACGCTGGTTCCAAGATAGACGAAATTATCTATAGTCTTGCGTGATATTAATTCGTTGCTGGCTCGACAACGACTGAACGATAGAGCGTAAGCGTACGTGTGAAGTTAGTTTGCACAATTGTGCTAAGAAATGCCGACGACTGGTTTTTACCTATTTATTTCATAAATAATAGTGCAAAAATAACTTTTATTAAATATTGAACTTTTGTTCAATTATTTTTGATTACACAATAAGAAAAGTGGCAACCCTTTTCAACTTTTCCAATAGTCTGTGTTACCTATATGTATTGAAGTTTCTTTATTTAGCCATCTTAGTTCTAATAAAACAAGTGCTTATAAATTATATTTCAAATTAAAATGATTATAAACAATCTTTCCATACATATGGCTATTTTCGTATTTTTTATTTAACTAGAGGACCCGTCCACGTTTACTTTGGCTTCTACATTGGTAGTACGACTTATACCATCTATATAATTTCTATTAGTTAGATTACAACTATACGAGGTGTGTTGAAAAAGTATCGCGACAGTTTGCTAACAGTTTTCTTCGATTGCAGGGGCGTGGTGCATCATGAGTTCTTGCCACAGGGAAGAACGGTCAATAAGGAATATTACCTGCAAGTTATGCGCAATTTGCGCGAAGCAATCCGCCAGAAACGCCCGGATTTGTGGAAGAACAAAAATTGGCTTTTGCACCACGATAACGCCCCTGCTCACACTAATGATGCCGTAGCCACCGTATTCCCCAGATCTGACCCCTGTGACTTTTTCTTGTTTTGTTCTCTTGTGAAGAGGCCCATGAAAGGACGACGTTACGCTTCTCTTGACGAGATAAAGACGGCATCGAAGGAGGAGCTGAAGAAGATAAAAAAATGATTTTTTGAAGTGCTTCGAAGATTGGAAAAACCGTTGGCACAAGTGTATAATATCTCTTGGGGATTACTTTGAAGGAGACAAAATAGATATTCATGAATAAATAAATCTTCTTCTTCTTAATTGGCGTAGAAACCGCTTAAGCGATTATAGCCGAGTTAACAACAGCGCGCCAGTCGTTTCTTCTTTTCGCTGCGTGGCGCCAATTGGATATTCCAAGCGAAGCCAGGTCCTTCTCCACTTGGTCCTTCCAACGGAGTGGAGGTCTTCCTCTTCCTCTGCTTCCCCAGCGGGTACTGCGTCGAATATTTTCAGAGCTGGAGTGTTTTCGTCCATCCGGACAACATGACCTAGCCAGCGTAGCCGCTGTCTTTTAATTCGCTGAACTATGTCGATGTCGTCGTATATCTCGTACAGCTCATCGTTCCATCGAATGCGGTATTCACCGTGGCCAACGCGCATTGAACCATAAATCTTTCGCAGAACTTTTCTCTCGAAAACTCGCAGCGTCGACTCATCAGTTTTTGTCATCGTCCAGGCCTCTGCACCATATAGCAGGACGGGAATTATGAGTGACTTATATAGTTTGGTTTTTGTTCGTCGGGAGAGGACTTTGCTTCTCAATTGCCTACTCAGTCCGAAGTAGCACCTGTCGGCAAGAGTTATCCTGCGTTGGATTTCCAGGCTGACATTGTTGGTGGTATTTACGCTGGTTCCAAGATAGACGAAATTATCTACGACTTCAAAGTTATGACTGTCAACAGTGACGTGAGAGCCAAGTCGCGAATGCGACGACTGTTTGTTTGATGACAGGAGATATTTCGTCTTGCCCTCGTTCACTGCCAGACCCATTTTCTGTGCTTCCTTGTCCAGCCTGGAGAAAGCAGAACTAACGGCGCGGGTGTTGAGGCCGATGATATCAATATCATCGGCATACGCCAACAGCTGTACACTCTTATAGAAGATGGTATCTTCTCTATTTAGTTCTGCGGCTCGAACTATTTTCTCCAAAAGCAGGTTGAAAAAGTCGCACGATAGGGAGTCGCCTTGTCTGAAACCTCGTTTGGTATCGAACGGCTCGGAGAGGTCCTTCCCGATCCTGATGGAGCTTTTTGGTGTTACTCAACGTCAGTTTACACAGCCGTATTAGTTTTGCGGGGATACCAAATTCAGACATCGCGGCATAAAGGCAGCTCCTTTTCGTGCTGTCGAAAGCAGCTTTGAAATCGACGAAGAGGTGGTGTGTGTCGATTCTCCTTTCACGGAGTTCTTTTCCAAGATTTGGCGCGATGATGAATATCTGGTCGGCTGTTGATTTGCCAGGTCTAAAGCCACACTGATAAGGTCCAATCAGTTTGTTGACGGTGGGCTTTAATCTTTCACACAATACGCTCGATAGAACGCTTATATGGCGATGTTGAGGAGGCTAATCCCACGGTAGTTGGCGCAGATTGTGGGGTCTCCTTTTTTTTATGGATTGGGCATAGCACACTTAAATTCCAATCGTTAGCCAGGCATGCTTTCGTCCGACCATATTTTACAAAGAAGCTGATGCATGCTCCTTATCAGTTCTTCGCCGCCGTGTTCCGAATAAGCTCGGCCGGCAATCCGTCGGCCCCTGCCGCTTTGTTGTTCCTTTCTTCGAGCGAAGGCAATTTGCTGTTCGAACTTCTTCTGGCGCGGTCAGTGGCAATGGAACGTCTGCTCCATCGTCATCGATTGGGGAATCGGGTTCTCCTTCTCCTGGTGTTGTGCGTTCACTGCCAATCAGCAGGCTGGAGAAGTGTTCCCTCCATAATTTAAGTATGCTCTGGACATCAGCGACTAGATCACCTTTGGGGGTTCTACAGGAATACGCTCCGGTCTTGAAACCTTCCGTAAGCCGCCGCATTTTTTCGTAGAATTTTCGAGCATTACCCCTGTCGGCCAGCTTATCAAGCTCTTCGTACTCACGCATTTCAGCCTCTTTCTTCTTCTGTCTGCCACAAATGCGTCTCGCTTCCCTCTTCCAACTCTCGGTATCTATCCCATCCCGCACGTGTAGTGGTCGATCGTAACGTTACGCGAGGTAGGCAGCCTGTTTTCTCTCCGCTGCGACACGGCACTCCTCGTCGTACCAGCTGTTCTTTTTGCACTTTCCGAAAACCAATGGTTTCGGTTGCAGCTGCACGTAAGGAGTTTGAAATGCCGTCCCACGGTTCCCCTTCATACCGAGTTGTTGACGAGTGCTCTCAGAGAGCAGGAGTGCAAGCCGAGTAGAAAATCGTTCGGCTGTCTGTTGTGATTGCAGCATCTCGACGTCGAACCTTCCTTGTGTTTGGTGGCGCGCGTTTTTTGCTGCACAGAGGCGGGTGCGAATCTTAGCTGCAACAAGATAGTGGTCCGAGTCGATGTTAGGACCTCGGAGCGCACGCACATCTAAAACACTGGAGACGTGTCTTCCGTCTATCACAACATTATCGATCTGGTTGGTAGTTATTCGATCCGGAGACATCCTGGTAGCTTGATGAATCTTCTTGTGCTGGAATCTAGTACTACAGATAACCATATTTCGGGCCCCGGCGAAGTCAATCAGCCTCAACCCATTTGGGGATGTTTCGTCGTGGAGGCTGAATTTACCGACCGTAGTGCCAAATATACCTTCTTTTGCCCACCCTGGCGTCAAAGTCGCCAAGCACGATTTTGACATCGTGGCGGGGGCAGCTCTCATAAGCGCGCTCCAAGCGCTCAGCAGAAGGCATCTTTGGTCACATCATCCTCTTCTTCCGTCGGGGCGTAGGGCGCAAAATCAGCGATATGTTGAAGAACCTCGCTTTGATGCGGATTGTGGCTAGACGTTCATTCACCGCAGTGAATGATAGTACTCGGCGACGGAGTCTCTCTCCCACCACGAATCCTACACCAAACTTGCGCCTTTATATGGCCACTGTAGTAAATGTCACAAGGACCTACTCGTCTCTGTCCTTGTCCCGTCCATCGCATTTCTTGGACGGCGGTGATGTCAGCCTTTGTCTTTACGAGGACATCAACCAGCTGGGCAGCGGCACCTTCCCAATTAAGGGACCGGACATTCCAGGTGCATGCCCTCAATTCGTAGTCCTTATTTCGTTTGCCATGGTCGTCATCAAAAGGGGGGTCTCTCATCCGAGACTGGTTGTAGCTCTTCACTGGGGGTATTTTTTACGTGGCGGGTCCCAAACCCAGCGCACAACCCTTGTAGGGAATGTTTCGCCTTCTCACTTTAGCTCGCCTTCGAACGGATGTTCTTAGGCTACCCAGAGGATACTTGGTCAAAGACCGGAAGTAGTGAGCTGCTTGAGCCATGTGTAAAAGAATCGTTTCTGGCCACTCCCAAGTGAATGGCGATCAGAGAACTTTCCTCACTTGCGTGAACTTCTACACATGACTCCATCCTCCGAATTTTTTTTTTTTTTTGAATAAATAAATAGTTTTTGAAAAAACACAAAATTCGCGGTACTTTTTGAACACACCTCGTAACTTGAGTGGATAAAGCATTTTTGGTGAAGCAACTTGTGTTAGTTTACAAAAAAATAATTAAAAATCATTTCCTTCGATTATAAAGTATTGGTATTTGGGGGAACAATACTGTTGAATTTGGGCTGTGCAGCAGTGAAATCAATCGATCGGATAAAAAACACGTATTTCGGTATAAATGGCGTATGTGCTGAACGCTTCTCCAGAGGAGGAAAATGCAAAAATAATGTTGTGAACACTAATATTTTTTAAAATATTCGCGATTAAAATAACAGCGTTGGCAGCTTTCGGCCGAGCTCTAAAAATATAGCACTGGTCGAGCCAATTATCCTTTAAAAATAATCCTGATTGCGTCAATATCCGGGATGACTGAAGTATTTTCGCATAGTACTTCTTTCAGTCAATACCCGGGTGACTGAAGCACTTTCGCGTAGAACTCCTTTCTGCGTTGGAGGCCTTCGGCCGCACTCTAAAAAAATAACATTGGTCGAGTCAAAATCCGGGGTGACTGATATATTTTGGCGTAATACTCCTTTAAAAAAATAATCCTGATTGGATCAATACCCGGGTTGACTGAAGTACTTTCGCGTAGTACTCCTTTCTGCGTTGGCGGACTTTGGCCGTACTTTAAAAAAATAACATTGGTCGCGCCAAAATCCGGAGTGACAGAAGTACTTTCGCGGAGTACTTCTTTCTGCGTTGGGGGCCTTCGGCCGCGCTCTAACAAAGCTATCCTTGTCGAGTCAATACCGCTGGTGATTGAAGTACTGTGCAGTTAGTTGTTTATTAAATTTAAATAAGAAAATATTCATATAGCATGGAAAGTTTGTTTATACTCATTTTAATTTGAATTATAGTTTATAGACACACTAGTTTTTTTAGAATTAAGATTTCTAAATAAAGAAAGAGGAATTATAACGAAAAAGAAAAATTTCAGCGAAATGCTCATATTTGCTTATCATATGACAGCGCTCCCTATCCTCATAATTGTTAGCACATAAATGATGCTACGAGTGTAAAAAGTAATTTTTAAAATCGAGACTTCTTACTAAGAAAACCTGCAAAAAGTGTAAATTGCGAATTACTTTAAATGTTTACAGTTTAATTAAATAAAATTGAAGTGAAACATCTTTAAGCAGTGTGCTAAATGTAGTGAAAAGCTTGTTAAAATTTTCGAATTTTGCGAATTTTTTAACTTTTAAGTCGATTATCTCGTAAATTAAGCGTTTGCGGTACCTATAATCAGGAGGACTTCCTCTTTCCAACGGTACCTTCAGATCGCGGCGCCAAAGAAAACGATATTGTGCCCAATCGACAGTCAGCCTAGTGGACTGTGAATGTGTTATGAAACGATTTTCTCGCTTGGAAAGACAAAAAAAATCGCCTGGCTTGGTTATGGCGTCAGTCTTTTGAGATGCGCGTGGTATAATATTCGTCTACTGATTACCGAGCCAGTTTTAATTCATTGCACTGCGTATTTGGTTGCAGTTTTATTCTACCATTACCAATATTTAGCAATTTTATTATATTTTAGGAAGGATCAGGTTGAAATTGTATATACTTCATCGTTTCCGTTTAAATACTTCACTGCTCTGTGCAATGCTTCGAAAAGATTTATGTATATCTCAAATTATAATAAACCTTTTTACCATCTCTTCAGTCCTGGAGGGAACGTAGTATTTTCGATTTCCTGCATTAGCCTTGTGTTACTGACAGTGTCAAAAGCTTTTGATAAGTCCAACGCTACGAGGATCGTTCTCTTACATGGTGGTTTCTGTTTGAGGGCAGAAACTATCTGAGCGTTAATGACGCTAAATGCTGTAGTGGTGCTGTGCATCCATGCTGGTGGTTCGCTAGACTCCAGCTAGCTAGCATGACCTCAAGTATCTGCACTACTGGGGAGAGAAGAGTTATCGAGCGATAGAACTTCCCTTTGTTGGCGGGTTTCCCAAGGTTTAGTAGTGGGACCATTCTTTCGAGTTTCCATACATCGGGTATTTGAAGAGTAGTCAGCAAAAGTTTGACGATCTTTGTGCGATATTTTACTCTCGTCGAGCCTAAATGCCTTAGCATGAGCATGTTTATTCCATCAGGGGGATTTCGCTTATCCCTTATTTGGGGATCACCTGCACTAAAAGAAAAACGGCCACAGTACGAAGAAAGACACGATAAAGTCATTCTCCAGCATGACAATGCTCGGCCTCACGTCGCAAAGGTGGTCAAAAAATATTTGGAGACGCTGAAATGGGAGATCTTACCCCAACCGCCGTATTCTCCAGACGTTGCGCCATCTGACTACCACTTGTTCCGATCGATGGCACACGGTCTAGCTAACGAGCACTTCAGTTCTTATGAAGAAGTGAAAACTTCGATTGATACTTGGATCGACTCGAAAGATGAGGAGTTCTTTCGTCACGGAATACGCATGCTGCCAGAAAGATGGTCAAAAGTAGTAGCTAGCGACGGCCAATATTTTGAATAACATTTTTGTAACCGCTTTTATACAATAAAGCCTTAATTTTACAAAAAAAAACGGCGAAAGCAAAGTTGTAGACCTAATAATAGAAAAGTAGGGTAATGAAGTCGGTGTTTGTCCAAGCTCCATTACCCACCGAGCTGTGGCCGAAGGTTCTATATGTAAATTCTCCCACCAATTTTGCTGCGCAGTTTTCAGCGTAGAGGTCTATTGGTGGAAGAATTAGTACCAGTTCAAGAGGCGCCGTTGGTGTTGTTCTTAAAGCTCCCGCTATTCACTGCGCTGCGAGCCTCTGAATCTTTTCCATAGGCTTCCGATAGGTGAATTTCCGTTCGCCTGTCCACAATATTACTGCACCGCAGAGCAGAATTGATATAACAAGAGCTGTGTAGCACCAGTGCATGAGAAAGGCAAATGGCCCCCAGAATATGCCGAGCATCTGCCCACACGCATTAAAAGCGTTGTTGGCTGCTCACTCTTTCCTCTTAATAGTGTGTTGTAATACCAAATAGAAGAAATGGGATCAATACTATCCCTAATTACTAATACCTAATACCAGATTTTCAAACTCTCGGTTGCTTTAGATGGTATATATTGGTCAATATGTAAGATATCTTAGAAAAATATGGCAACAAGTAAGCCATAATGTTTTGAATGTGACAAAATAAATAAAGGCAATAAACCTGCCTTTAGTAAACTATTATTTTTTAGTTCAACAAATATAATACGGAGTTTAAAAAGAGGTATTGTTAGTCATGTCAATTTGGTGTTAGTATGAAGGAGTTGAGTTAATACGGAGTTTAAAAAGAGGTATTGTTAGTCATGTCAATTTGGTGTTAGTATGAAGGAGTTGAATTCAGTTTCTAGAAATGTAAGCGACAATCTAAGCCTCGACTGCACTAGTGCATCGAGTGTCACTAAACAGTTAGTACAGTAGATGAACTCTTCCAGGCCTGGGCACTCCACGACGTTTACGCACCACCCCAGCGTAGCAAGACACCAGCATGGCTTCCGAAAAGTGCACAGCACCACCACAGCATTTAGCGTCATAAATCCCAGAAAGTTCATAGGCTCAACCAAAAAACCATCTCGTAGCGTTGGACTTGTCAAAAGACCTTGACACAGTCAATCACACAACGCTACTTGAGGACATCGAAAAATTGCTTGTGCTTAAACGTAAACAACTATCTCTCCGATAAATAAAACTTTCGGCAGCCTACTTGGTGCGATTGAGGTGATGTGATCCATGTCAACGTAGATGGAACCTAGGGCAATCCAGAATTGCAAATTGTCCATGTCGCAGAACCTGCAGTTTGCGCAAGGCTTACTGAGCCTGCAGTGCTCTGTACAGAGCTCGACAAGGAGTCGTAATATGTCTCAGGGGTTGTTGATCATTTCCTTAAACCTTGCAAGGTTCTTACATTCCTGCTGCCTGCTGCCTGCTGCCAATGCTCGTGTCAGTGGTGTGACTTCCTCTGGGGCTTTCATTTGATGAGACGACATTATCTTCTCTTGTCGAAAACCTCTGCTACCATTAGCAGCATGGTATGATTCGCTACCTATGTGATCACTAGATGCAGCGGTATGAGATCTAGTACGACTTCAAGTGCTGCGGTTGGGCAAGTGCGCAATGCCACTGAAGCGCAGATACAGGTGAGCCTTTTCAGCCTTGAGTGTTGAAGGCCTTCTGAAGACTGCTTTGCCTTAGATGCTCAGGCAACCGCCCAATAATTGACAATACTCCTTACGATCATGGTATATCTTTCAGTCTCAAGATCTGCCGGCTAGGCGTCTGCATATCATAAGTGCCTTGCTGTCTTTGGACAGTCTGAAATCCCCATAAGGTTGAGTCTAATGTGAGTCCAAAGAATTTGACCTCTTTAGACATCTCTAACTCCCAGCGACCGAGTGTTAGCCCGAAAGAGATCTTCGCTTTATAAAGGGGACAACGGTTGCTTTTGCCGAGTTGACATTTAACCCTACCGTATTGCACCATCCCTTTGCTAGACCTTAGTACATTTGAACTATGTCGTAGAGAGTGTCTTCAAATTTACCTCCCGCCATTATGATAATATCATCAGCGTACCCTTGACATCGAATCCTATTGTTAGTGAGCAAATAAAAGTGCTCACCTACTACCAGGCTCCATAGGATGGGGGATAGAGCTCCACCCTGTATGTAGTCCCTCATAGTACCAAGACGAATCTTACTCCCCCCCACCACAGTGGTTTCAGCTATCTTAGTAGGCAGTAAAGCCAGCCAAGTCAATCTGCATACTGGAGGCGTCACGTTATTTTTCTCCAGTGCCTTGATCACTCTCTCGCTAGAGAGATCTCAAATTACCTTGCTCCTTTGAATTACCGCTTACCTCCCTTCCAAAGACCTACGGTTTCTATATCAGTAAGATACCCAGGTCGTCCGATTCGAACCTCCCCGCGCTGATAACCAAAGCTGCCGTGGTACAGGTTCAGCTAGGCAACTTCTATGCATGCGCTGAAGGTCACATGATGAGTTCGATGAGCGACAGTCAGTGTAACCACACCCCCTGGAAATCTCATTCATGGTGCACTCTTAAAGCGCTGTTAGCTCTTCAGACCCCAAAAACTCCGTCGGGTGGTTGCGGGGCAGCAGCGACATTGCCTGTTGAGATCTTCCAGTATTTTTGCTGACCCGCTATTACCGGAGGGAGATTGAGTCGGCTTCTGCGTGCATTTTTGCAGCAGAAGAAGAGTTGCTACCCCTACTCCTGCTTAGACACAGCCTTTCTGCTACCTCCAGCTACATTACGTCCCGGAGGTGCCCCAAGTACCATTTGAGGGTGGCACCACCCATTCCAGCCCTGCGAGGATCGTCAGGGATACCTTGGCGTCCAGCTTCTAGTGTGGAGCGCATACGGTTCCTACCAGCCTGAATAAGCAGCGCCGTACAGCACCACCCACTAGTTGCCGCTAGAATCGAGAGTGACCTTTGCGCAGCTTCGTTCTGGATACTGTAGCAGATAAAACTCTTACTTATCCAGAAACGACCCTAACATATCAAACATATGTCCAGCGTTCATCGAGTCCCCGCATGACACTAATCTTTGGATGCCCTGCTAACCCTGCACATCTAACAGCCCTCTCCCTACAGTCTGACCCCGTCGAAACAACGCGTTTTCTGAACTTACCTAATCGAGATTAGGCACTCGTCACAAAAGGCAATGTATAAAAAACACCTTGATCCAGTCACCGATAAAATCAAGAAACTTGAATCTTCTTTAACCGGTATTAAAACTGACCTGACTAAGCTAGCCGAAAATCATATTGCAACTAGTAAAAGCGGTCAGTGCAGTGGCAATTGTAAACATGTCCGTAGTAAGTCAGTATTATCAGATTATTTAATCTCAAAGATGATCGAAGGACAAAATAATGCAACTAATGTCTTTGCTGGTGCAGCTGGTGGGGACCGAAATTTAACGCATGACATTAGAAGGGTGAAGGATTAGGTTTAGAAAGTTTGGTAAGAATGTTAAATATAGAACGCGTCCTCTTCTAATTAATACTCCAAAGCCTCAGGATGCCACTACGATTTAATAATTTCATTTATACGACTGCATAACTACTGCATTCGACTAACTTACATCATATATACATACCTTTGCTGTAAACATGTCACGGAAGTATTCTAACTACCGCATCAGTTAAATTTATTTTTAAATCTCAATGTCATATTTACACGTTTTTCATTCAACAGTGCTATTTAGGCTATTTTGGATTTCCTGTGAATAATTAATATAAATTCCGGGTTCCACATAAATTTTGTGTAACATGTGTGAGACTGCTATTAGGTTGAACTAACCCAAACTAAGCTTAGACTGCAGCTTAGTTACACCAAATTTTGCTGTTTCATTTGCGAATGTGTGAAAGCTAGCATTGTCGTGGTGAAGAGTGATCCGTCTTCGGCGCTTGATTTTTCTGATTTCTTGAAAGACAACTACCAAGCAAGTGGTTGAATACCACTTAGAACTTACAGTTCTGCGTTGTAACAATAGTATGGTGACGCAACCAGCCAGTTTTTCAAAAAAAAAAAAAAAACGGGTAACCATTTATGTGAGTGTTGCGTGAGCAAACACCTTTTGTTGGATTCGGCTCATCTTAAGCCCCCATGCAATCAACTGATCTTTACTTTCGGGCGAATACGCGTAAATCCGCGTTTCATCATCTCTCAGATTTCACGATCGACAAATTGTGTGAGATCTATCGTGAACAAATTTTTTTTACAGTCAGATGTCCATGCAATATTGAATGTATGCTAATCCCACAAATGTCTATAGTTGCCTCTATGTCACGATAAGTCACATGACGATTTGGCAATATTAATTTGTGCACAGCATCCTTAGTTTCCCGAACAACAACTCAGTTTGACCGACCTTCGCGAAATCCTTCTTGGAGTGATCTGCGACCTTGACTGAATTCACCTTGCAATCGATAAACGTCTTTGTCGCAGCATAACACTAATCGAGATAGATATAGCAACTTCTTTTGGCGTAGACACCGCTTATGCGTTTATAGCCAATTTAACAAGAGCGAGCCAGTCGTTTCTTCTTATCGCATTGTGCCGCCAATTAGATATTCCAAGCGAAGCCAGGTCCTTCTCCACCTAGTCTTTCCAACGGAGTGAAGGTCTTCCTCTTCCTCTGCTCCCCCGCCGGATACTGCCTCCAATACTCTCAGAGCGTAGCCGCTATCTCTCAATTCGCTAAACTATTTCAATGTCGTCGTAAATCTCGTACAGCTCATCGTTCCATCGACTGGGGAATTCGCCGTTGCCAATACGCAAAGGACTATTAATCTTCCGTAGAACCTTTTTCTCTCGAAAGCTCGCAACGTCGACTCATCAGATGCTTTCATCGTCCATCCCTCTGCACCATATAGCAGGACGGGAATAATGAGTGACTTATAGAGTTTGGTTTTTGTTCGTCGAGAGAGGATTTTACTTAATTACCTGCTTAGTCCGAAGTAGCACCTGTTGACAAGAGTTATTCTGCGTTGGATTTCGAGGTCGACATTGTGACTATTAATACTTGTTCCAAGATGGACGAATTTATGACTGTCAACAGTAGAGTGGGCACCTAGTCGCTAGTGCGACGACTGTTTTGATGACAGGAGATATTTCGTCTTGCCCTCGTTGACCACCAGACCCATTGCTTCCTTGTTCTGGAGAAAGCAGAACTAATGTCGTGGTTGTTAAGGCAAATGATATCAATATCATCGGCGTACGCCAGCAGCTGTACACTCTTATTGAATATGGTACCTTCTCTATTTAGTTCTGCAGCTCGAACTATTTTCTCCATAAGCAGGTGGAAGAAGTCGCACGAAAGGGAGTCGCCTTGTCTGAAACCTCGTTTGGCACCGAACAGCTCGGAGAGTCCTCCCGATCCTGACCTTTTTTGTTGCTCAACGTCAGTATGTATTAGTTTTGAGAGGGTACCAAATTCAAACATAGCGGCCTAAAGGCAGCTCCTTTTCGAGCTATTAAAGCAGTTTTGAAATCGACGAGGAGGTGGTGTTTGTCAATCCTCTTTTCACGGGTCTTTCCCAAGATTTGGCGTATAGTGAATATCTGGGCGGTTGTTAATTCTCTAGTTCTAAAACCACACTGATAAGGTCCAATCAGTTTGTTGACGGTGGGCTTTAATCTTTCACACAATACGCTCGATACAATCTCATACGCGATGTTGAGGAGGCTTATCCCATGGGTGTTCGCGCAGATTATGGGGTCTCCCTTTTTGTAGATTGGGCAGAGCACACTTATATTCCAATCGTCGGGCATGCTTTCGTCTGACCATATTTTACAAGAAGCTGATGCATGCTCCTTATCATTCTTCCATTCAGCAGGTTGGAGAAGTGTTCCCCCATAATTGTAGTATGCTCTGGGTATCAGTCACTAGATTACCTTTGGGGGTTCTGCGAGAGTATGCTTCGGTCTTGAAATCTGCTATATATGTATCTGAACATTTAAAAAAAAAATTAATTTTAAGTGTGCTTAAATCGGCTGTTAATTGCGGCCACTTCTATTTAAAACAGGAAAGCGACCCAAAACACCCGTTTTATCTGGTACGTGCAGAGTTGTTATGGAATTAAAAATATCTCCATAGGTCCCGCAATCACCATACATTAATCATATTCAAAATATCTGGAACTTTTTGGAAAATCGTATTCGAAAACATCGAATTTCATCAAAATAAAGCCAGAAAGCTGGTCCATGGAGTGGAGTGGGGAGCATACATCGAAGTGTTGGGACAATAATAGCAACAAAATGTAGGCCAAAAACCGCTAAAACTAATGTAATTACTTTTGATTTATATAAATAATCATTAGTGTACGTAAACTTTGTTGATATAAATTATGCCCATTTTTAGTTTTAGCATTAATTTTTTTATTTGTGAAAAAAAAAAAAATTTTGATATGTTAAATATACATCTTTTGAAAAGGATAGAAAAAAACCACAAAATTTATTCATTTTATAACAAATAAACGTGACGTAATTTAATAGAACTAGGTGGATGTAAACTTTTTTGGTCCACTGTATATATGTTAATGTTATATGCAAATATTCAAGGATGGGTAAGCCTAAATGACACTCACAAAATGGCACTGTGTTAGTGCGTTTACAGAGTGACAAAGCGATTCAGCGGGCTTATGCCGGAGTGAATATGTGAACGTTCAGACGAATGTATCAAAATTAATATTATTTCATGTTGAGTGGAAATTAGATTATAGTTGAAAAATGTGACATTTAAAAAAGGGACTGTACAATATTATGTCGAGTACGAATTAGATTAAATTCATGCGTAAAAACTGTTCAGTCAACTGCTGTTTGCATGCTGACTTTCGTCGCTTTGTGCCATCGTAAGTGCTCGTTTTACGCTCTTTCTTTGTGAGTGTTTTGCTCATCCCTGCATATACTACATATATTTAGTGTTGCATTTGTTGAACACAGGCATACTAGCTAACGGAGTACGTAAAAAATATAGAAATTCCAAAATACCTATAACTTATTTTTAATATGCCGACGATCATGTGATGAAGAGAAGAAGAGATTGTCAACTAGCTCCCGTGTGAGAGAGAACAATTATGACTTATTACCTTGAAAGTAGGCATTATATTTCCGTACGAAAAACTAATGAGCGTAATGGATAAGGTGGGGACACCAGTTGTGGCAATTTTACTTTATCACCAGTTCAACATAATTCTGCAGATTCACTCATTCATTTTCGAGCTTTAAATTTTTGTCGTTTCCAAACTCTTACTTAATTTAGATCTATGTAAATGTAATTATTCTAAAAATACAGAACTGCCGGAGCGAACATCAGTTTGTGTGTACGATTTAAGTGCCATCGTATCTGTAAAATTATCTAATTTTTCTGACGTATTTCTACATCAGAAATTTCCCATTCAACAAATGTCGATATCTGCTTATGCGAAAATATCAGTTGTCGCATCTCCAAATGGGGACCCTTTAGAAGGGAATCGACCCATCGTAAGGTGTCACCCTCATTTGCCAAAACTGCTGTTTTGGTTGTGTAGTTTCTGTGTTTTTCCTCAATTCTACCAGCAATAATGAATTGGCAGCAGCGATCACTTTCATAGGAAGGGGTAGTGCAGTGGGTCGATTCGTCTATCTGTTTAACCAGGTATAGCCCCTTGCGAGTATACCGTTAAAAAATAACAATTCCAACCGCTCCCAAGAAAGTAGGTTCTACGTAACCGGAACGGACCCTGATTTTTATCCGGCCAAAGACTGTCAACGCGCTAGAACAACATCAGCAATCCAAGTGTTACATCTTTTTTTATTTTCTAAATATATCAACTATCAAATTCCCAGTGAAAGTTGCGGCAGAGTTACGTGCTTCTTTTGTACAAAAAAGTCTTAACTGAGCAAAAACAGAAGCTGTCATTTATCATTTTTGGATATCTGTAGACGAGGCAACAGACTCATTGCAATGACTGGTCATGAACTTAATTTTCGGAGTATTAACAAAAAGTTATTTATTCAATGTGTCAACTGTTGATGCTGCCAACGCTACCGCTGCAGCCGCTTTTGTTTTATTCAATTCAGGACGTCTAATTGCTAATTTGTATACTATGTATTTCGACTAATTTAAAGGCAGGTATGTATTTAGTATAACAAATTTACTCATGCTTCATCATATAAGCTGGCTGCTGTTGAGGGGGAGCCTGCTTTAGAGGCTTTAAGAAATCGATATTTTGAGGTTTTTTTTGAGAGGGAAAGAAATAATAAAAGTACAAAAATTTTTTGTATACAAAATCTTTGATATTCTAACTTTGCATCGGGCATGCATCTCGCATGTGATTTGTCGGACGGCGGGCAGGATGCAGGTCGCAATTTCTATGGGAAATAAAAAATTCAATTCATACTTTATAATAATTATCTTCTAGTTAAACTAAAAAAGTTCCAAAAAAGTGTACAATTTTAGAATTTTTTAAAAGTTGAAAAAAGGGGTTTTTGACCAAAAAATTTTACTATATGTTGTTTAAAAGTATGTTCAAACTTGACTTTTCTTAGTTTGTTTTTAGTTTAAATAAAAGATAACTTAATGTCTAAGATAATAAACTTTGCCCCAATTCCATATGACTTTTGGTTTTTTCTATCCTGCCCGCCAATTAAGAAAAATCGTAAAATTGAAAAACCGAGAAATCGCGCGTCCAAGTTTTCGCTTTCTTCCCAATAGCTAATGTATCTGCTAGACGCTCGGTCACTATTTCCGTTATAGCTTCGAAAATATTTCGAATTACCATCTACAAGGTCAGTTCCACAGTACACAGGACTTTTTGAATCTAATGACCCCTGGAAGCGCCATCTATATGTCGACTGGTGCGTTAGAATCTGCTATCTTTATCGATTGTCCAGTGAGGATTTCATGACATTTCCTCTATTAGAAGTGAACTTATTGCGTTTTAAGTGTCAGTATGTTTGTGTTATCAGTGCGAAAATGAGCTTCGAACAAAGTGCCAACATTAAATTTTGGTTTAAATTTGGTAAAACTTTTACCGAAACGTTTCAATTGATAAAACAAGTTAATGGCGATGATTGCCTATCCCGTAGCAGAGTGCACGCATGGTTTTAACGTTTTCCAAGTGGCGTGAGGACATAAATGACGATCAACATGTGGGCCAATCAAAATCCGTTATCATCGGAAATTTCATCAAAACTGTGCGTGAATTTATCAAAAATCAGCCGAAATCATCAATGAAGTTCATGGAAATGAAATTGAACATCTCCAAAACATCGATTTATTGCATTTTGACCGAACAATTGGGCTTACGAAAGGTGTGTGCACGGTTTGCTCCGCACAAATTGACTGACAACCAAAAATTGCTCAGAATCCAACATTCGAAGGACATCATTGTGTCCGATTATTTCAACAAAAATCACATTTTAACCGTTAACCACTCCCCGTATTCACCTGATATGGCACCGTGCGGTTTCTTCCTTTTCGGAAAAATGCATTTGCTCTTGAAAGAAAATCGTTATGCAGACGTAGCGGCCAGCGTTTGAAAAACTACGCTACTCTCGTAGCATTTCATTTTACTCTTGCTACCGCTCTCACTTTGTCGGGAGCCACAGCGTAGCCTTAGTATAACAATGTAAAGTATGTGCTCTACTCTGCTCCGAGTTTTGTTAGGTAAAAAACTATATGGAGCGGGAGCAAAAAATTAAATTCTGCGCTATGCTCTGGCGTAGCGGTAGCAAAAAAATGGGACCGGTAGCACAGCAGAGCAAATGAAAATTTTCATGTGCTACAGCTCCCGAATGTGTTTGTTTTTTTTTTTTCTTTTTTGACATTTTCTGGCATTTACAAGTATGGTACAAGTTGTTATATAAAAGAAAGTCGTTTATAACTCAAGAACGGCTGAACCGATTTGGCTTAAAATTGGTGGGGAGGTAGTTTAGAAGCAGGGTAAGGACATAGGATACATTTTATCTCTTTATACTAAAATTCAATACAGCTCATAAATACAAAAATTATATTTCAAATCATAGGCATTTGTTCAAAATTTATGTAAGAATCATTTGAAAATTTTAGTAATTTAAAAATAGAAAGAAATAAGTAAAAATTTTCATTTCCAAACATGCTTAGTATATGGGTTATACTGATTTTGCTTCTTAACCAGGTAGTTTTTTTTTAAGACGAGCCCGTCCGATATATTTAATATCACAATAAAAAATGGCATTGGAATTTTCATCGTCAAGGCACTGCGGATACTTTGCTAGATTATTGGTCAAGGACTCAAATGCATTCATAACAAACCAAACGCGATATCTAACATAAAGATATAACGGAATAATTGGAGTGTCAAAGGTTTATTATAATTTTAGATATACAGAAATCTTTTCGATTCTTTGCAATATACATTGATGTATGTATATGCGTACAATTTCAAACTGATTCTTCCTAAAAAATTATACAATTAGTAAATAAACTGCAAATACGCAGTGCAATGGATTAAAACTGGTACTGGTAATCAGTAGATGAACATGAACCACGTGTATTCCAAAAGATAAAAGGGAGGTATCTAAACCTGATTTTTCCACGAAATTCGCATTTTTTTGTATAACTGACAAGAGCTACAGCGTCTAAAGTCAAAGCGATGCCATAAAATACCTCTGATCTGTAGGAATTTAAAAATAAAAAACCAAGATTGTAGTGTATTTTCTATGGAAAATTTTTACATGCCTCGGGCCAGTTCTTAATGTTAATATCTAGGGCTAAAATTTTCAGGGAATTTTTTTTTGGGGTATTTCCAAGGAAATTTCGTGACGGGACCGAACAAAATTAATAATTCAAAATCATAAAAACACCCTAATGTATATAAAAAGGGGAAAAGTATATGTAGTTAAAATTAATTTCGAAGATTCATAGTAATTGAGTATTGTAATACATTTGGAATAGATGATTTTCTTGGTAATATAAAAATGGTAAATATTTTACATTATAAAAAAAATTTTATAATTTATTCAATTATTATCTAATTCACTTTATTAATATATTTCTTTAAATATTTGATTTTAGATTTATAAAGGCACTTGACGCAACAAGTGCCAAAATGATTTGCATAACATTGTTTTGTTTGAATTATTCAATTAATTCAAATATTATTCCAGAAAATAACAAAAAGAAAAAAAACAACAAACACATGCGGGAGCTGTAGCACATGAAAATTTTCATTTGCTCTGCTGTGCTACCGCTCCCAATTTTTTGCTACCGCTACGCCAGAGCATAGCGCAGAACTTAATTTTTAGCTCCCCGCTCCAGCTATAGTTTTTTACCTAACAAAACTCAGAGCAGAGTAGAGCACATACTTTTACGTTGTTATGCTAAAGCTACGCTGTGGCTCCCGACAAAGTGAGAGCGGTAGCGATAGCATAGCAATAATTTTAGAAATTTTGCGGCTACGGAGTAGTAAATGAGAACCCTGGTAGAGGCCATTCAAAACGCTTGCACCGTCATACTGGCGGCCATACCAGCCAACGAGCTAAAACACTCGTTCGACATGCTTCTGGACCGTGCAAAAAGCTGTATTAAAGCACAAGGAGACTATTTTCAATAAAATAAATTGATTTTGCCGAAAAAACCATTTGTTTCTTTGGTATAACTTTAGGGACATATATTTTTAAAGAGCTTTAAGGAAAAAATCGATTTTTTGAAGCTTGTAAAGACTACAGCCCTAATTTGCATTAACATGCGCATTTGAGCCATGTTAATGCAAATTAGTAATGTCTGTCAAGCCTATAAGATGATGCAATTTACTTGTCTTTCGCATAGATTACATAGGCTAGCAGAGTTTGTGCGGACACAGTTTTCTGCTGTTAACAGCTTCATTTCAAATATGAAAAACGTATTTTTAAAGTTAAAGTATTGATGAAATGTTTTAAAGCATTTACCTTATTTAAATTTTTTAAGACCCTGTTAATATAAAGCCGAACTTTTCTAGCCCTACAAATGTTATTCCAAGACACGAAACCCGAGGTACAGAAATAAAAGAATATATCCGCCTTGCCGAAAAAGTAAAAACCTCGATACCTACTTTTGGAAATAAAGCATATTTTGAAAAGCTTAATACCGTTCTCGGAAGAAATAAGGGATACAAATCTCTTAAGGAAATAAATGGTATTCTGTGGGATATTATAAGCCCTGGCTTTAACATTTTTCGTGCATACAAATATGGGCTCTGAGCGTACCCTAACATACATTACGTTTATATTAATTCTCACTTGTTTACTGTGACTTAAATATTAAAATTTTATTTGTGTAATTTAGGTGTAGTCAGAGACATGAAAAAACTACGATTTTATAGACTTTATATAAATTATAATTATAATTATTAGAGGACCCGTCCACGTTTCACTGTGGCTGATACATAGATAGGACAACTAATACCGTCTATATGATTTCTATTATTTAGATTATAACTATTAGTTAAGAAGATATAGCATTTGTGTGAAGCAACTTGTGTTAGTTTACAAAAACATGAATCAAAAAGCGTTTTGTGGGAAAAATACTGTTGAATTTGGGCTGTGCTCCAGTGGAATCAACCGAGTCCAATCGACAGTCAGCCAAGTGAACTGTATATAATGAAATGTCAATCTCATTTTTGTTGTGATATTAAATAAATCTGACGGGTTCTAAAAAAACTATCTGGTTCAGGAGCACAATCAGTATTATTTTTACTTAATTCTTTCTATTTTTGAATTACTAAAATTTTCAAATGCTTCTAACATGAATTTTTACCAAATGCTTATGATTTGAAATATTAGTTTTGTATTTATGAATTGTATTGAATTTTACCATAAATAGATGAAAAGTGTCCTATGTCCTTACCCTGGTTCTAAGCTACCCCCAACCAATTTTAAGCCAAATCGGTTCAGCCATTCTTGAGTTATAAATGGTGTAACTAACACAACTTTCTTTTATATATATATGTATATAAGTATGTAGATGTGAAATTTTTTTATTATTGTTTTTTTTTTTTTTGAACAAATGAAATATTCAAATGATTCCTAAAAACATGACTTTTTAACAAATGCTTATGATTTTAAATATAATTTTTGTATTTATGAATTGTATTGAGTTTTACCATAAAGGGACAAAAAGTTGCCTATGTCCTTACCCTGGTTCTAAGCTACCTCCCAGCCAAATCGGTTCAGCCGTTCCTGAGTTATAAATGGTGTAACTAACACAACTTTCTTTTATATATATAGATTTATATTTTTATAAAAGTAAAAACATGTCATCTTTAAATAAAATTTCGACTTGACTTCACAGAAATAAAAAAATATATATATACACCGGTGGCACAACAATTAGAACAACCTTACATATTCCAATAGTATTGCTTGAAAATTGAAGATAACGGTATTTTAGGAAATATTTTTTTATTGCAAGTTAATACGTTGTTATTTTGCCGTAATAAATCACGAATCAGTAAAAATTTTGGAGTGGGTTTCAAAGAAGTATGCCTTTATTTCATAAAAGCTTTTAATTCAAGCTGGCCTTTTAATTAGCACACCCTGAAAATTTTTATTAAATCGTTTGCGTTTCAGGTTGTGATTTTTTTGCGAGATTAGCTGTAAATAAAGTTTTTATTAGACAACAGTGTGAAAAATTAACATGGGACGTTGCAACCTTTAGTACCGTGAAAAAAAGGTAAATTTTTTCCAATTTTATTATCGAAGAGTAAAAACAGAGCACATTCGACTTTTTGCATATATATTAAGAGAAATTATTGAACTATAAACAAAAATTATTTTATGTCAAAAAAAAAAAACAAAATGGCAGAAATATCAATGATATTTAATCTGGAAGCTTTTATAACGAGCGTAGTAGAGGGGTTTTTAGAATTTCGAAAAATTGGGGATGTAGGCCAAGATTTTGTAAAAAGTGCCACTTTTACCCGTGTTTTTCGACATCAAAATAGTAAAACAACTATCAAAATGCCATTTTTCTAGGAAAAGAGCTCTATCTCGCACTTGAGTATAAAATTGTATATAAAATACGCTTTAGTTCAATTAAATCGATTGAATAATTCGCTCGCAATTTTAACCGCCGCATGAAAAAAGTTAGTTTCTAAGAACTGAGCTTCAAAGTTCTCCGGTTGTATAGACCGCAGCATGAAGTGCAATACTTCTAGGGCCTATTTCTTCGAAAATATTCGGAGTAAACCAATGAAACTTAGGGACTATATTTTTGAATAGTTTTTCAATTGAATAGAATGAAAAAAATTTTGTTTCATTCTTTGAAAATTCTACAGGTATCTCCCCCCTTAAATAATTGGGCCCAAAGTATACAATGAAAACGGTTATGTTCGGCGGACGAAGTGTTACGGTGTGGGCAAGCTAGACTCTGTAGCATACATGAACTTGCTTAAAAACCATCTCGTACCGTTTTTGGAAGATATACCGTTATTTGTATAAATCTCCGCCATAAGTCAAGGCCTGTTCAGTTCAGTGGCTTCAAAATCAGCCAATTACATTGCTGAATTGGCCTGCCTTATGCTTCTATTATGTTTTTTTTTGTTATAATTACTGATTCGTTCTCCTTGAATATTAATAAATATTACTGTATACCCATACTTATATTCCTCCCGATATTTTTATTTTTTCTTAAAATTTAAGAAAAAACAGCATAAAACAGCTTTGTGCACTTTGATTATCGTTTTGCACCGGTATCGCCTCAATGGATCCAAATCCGATTTCGCCGACCAGCTTCTTAATATACACTGCTTATTTTGCCACCGTGGATAAGGCAATGTACTCGGTTTCTGTGCTGCTCAGGGCTACAACAACGTTTTGGTTCTTAGACTCCTTGCTGAATACAGCACCTGCTGTGAAGAAGGCCCAACCAGTAATTATATGCAATCGGTGGATTCGCCAGCTCAATCCGCATCCACGTAACAGTGAATGTTCTGTCCATTCTTCTTATAATGGAGCTGCAGCTCTAATGTACCTGTCGAGTCCAATGCCTCGTTTAGACTTTTTGGGACTGCTACATCATCAGGTGTAAGAACGTCCAACATCTGGTAAACCAGTACGTATAATCTTTGGTCGCCCAGGACCCTTCATTTGGGTATCTCGAGGGTTACCTTGATAGTCCACTTCTGGAGCCATATCTTGTTGTATTTCAATACTCGGCAGGCCGTCGGTAACGGCTTAAGGTTCTACTTCTGGAAGTTTGTCAGAGTAATCAAATATATCTTCCGAGTTGCCATATTCGAGTGGAACAATCTGACCCTCAGTTGCCGCACAATTTTATTCGCCATTATATCGTCTTCTATGAATATGACGTCACGGGCCTCGATCAGTTTTTGTTTATCAGGGTTATATAGGTGGTATGCCTTTGCCGTTTCTGCCATAATATGCTCTTCGCCCTTTGGAGAGAATTTCTTTTCGTGTGTTTCATCCAAAGCAATGCATTTGGCACCAAATATTTTTAGATGCCCATCATATGGCCTTCTTCCTGACCACACATTAAAAGGTGTCATGCCAGGAAGTGTTGATGTCTCCGCACGATTCCTCAAGAACGAGGCTGTTTTTATCGCCTCTGCTCAAAACCTCTCAGGAAGACCAGCATGCAATAGCGTACTACACGCCAGATCTATTAATGTTCCATTAGCGCGCACTGCCACACCATTCTGCTGTGTGGAGTGCGGAACTGTCAGCTGTCTCTGGATACCACTGTTGATCAAAATGATCAAATGCGTCACTTAAATATTCACGATAGTTATAACTTCTTAGCGCTTTCAGCTTTCTACCGCTTTGATTTTCCGCGAGTGATTTTAATTCTTTAAATTTGTCTAAAACTTCATCTCGCGATTTAAAAAAATACACGAATACGTACATATCTAGATCGATCATCGATAAATGTCACAAAATACCGTGCTCCACCAATGGATTCTCTATTTATTGGACCGCAAATGAAGTGTGCAGTAAGTCCAAAACTTCTTTTACGCGATTTTCACTGGCCTTTGGAAATTTCCTAACACAAATTTTGCTTTTTGCATATGTTTCACACACATTGTCACCGTTCACTTACCATTTTTTTTTTTAACCATCTTATTAAGACTGCCGAAATTAAGTGCCCGAATCATTGTGCCACAAATGCGACGCAGACACCTGAAATTTAAAATATGAACAAATATTAGCGTATTTTGCCTTGAGTATAACTGTGCCATCACTCTCAATTATTTGAGTTTTGGTTTTTGTAAAGTTCACTCTATGGCCATTTTCTATTGCCTTTGACACCGACATGAAGTTACACTGCAGTTGTATATAAACACCTCAACTAGTTTGATTATATACTCACGCCATTTCACGCGTACTATACCATGACCTTCACTTTAAATATAACTGTTGTCTGCAAGCAGTACTTGCTCTTTATGTTGCTTATAGTCACTAAAATATGTACACTCGCGACACAAATGTAGCACCACTATCGAGACATCATGCACTTCTCGAAATTTTTTCCGATTGATAACCTAAGCACGAAAAAGAATACGTTTTTCCTTGCATTTCGCATGACCCACATACCCAACACTGTAACGATTTTATCGCCTTTCTTTGTTGCCCGCTAACAGAACCATAACTTTTCTTGTTGTTTCTTCCTTTCGAATCCTTCGTGTGTATTATAAACGCTTTTTCATCATTCTCTGTCTGCTCTTCATTTACCTTACATATGTCTCTCAGATTCTTCTTTTTCTTAAGTGGCGTAGACACCGCTTACGCGATTATAGCCGAGTTAACAACAGCGCGCCAGTCGTTTCTTCTTTTCGCTACGTGGCGCCAATTGGATATTCCAAGCGAAGTCAGGTCCTTCCAACGGAGTGGAGGTCTTCCTCTTCCTCTGCTTCCCCCGGCGGGTACTGCGTCGAATACTTTCAGAGCTGCTCACAGCTCATCGTTCCATCGAATGCGATATTCGCCGTGGCCAATGCGCAAAGGACCATAAATCTTTCGCAGAATTTTTCTCTCGAAAACTCGTAACGTCGACTCATCGGTTGTTGTCATCGCCCAAGCCTCTGCACCATACAGCAGGACGGGAATTATGAGCGACTTATAGAGTTTAGCTTTTGTTCGTCGAGAGAGGACTTTATTTTTCAATTGCCTACTCAGTCCGAAGTAGCACCTGTTGGCAAGAGCAATCCTGCGTTGGATTTCCAGGCTGACATTGTTGGTGGTGTTAATAATGCTGGTTCCTAAATAGACGAAATTATCTACAACTTCAAAGTTATGACTGTCAACAGTGACGTGAGTGCCAATTCGCGAGTGCGACGACTCAAATATACACGAATTTCTGAAGGCAGAAGAAGAACAAATACAGCAATTGCAAAAAAAAAGGTTTGTTATTGTTTTTGTTGTTCAGTGGATGCCTGTTTGGTTTGTTCACACCCTACGTTACGATAAGCGGCATTTTAAATGCATAAGAACATATTATGGAATAGTCTAAAATTCGCGTTTTACTTACATATGTATAATAATAAACATCATCACATACATTTTTGAAATAAAATTATTTTGATTTCTTACATTTTGTAATAATTAATTAATATGGCATAAGGTTCTTATCTAAGGTTTAGGGTATATGTAAAATCATGATAACCGACATTGTTTTTTCCCGCGCAATTTTTATTACTAATGTTTGTATGTCATGTGCAGTCGAGAGAAATAACAATAGTGATGTATATTTAACTAACATGGTAAAAGCGATACCGACATTGACTACATTTAAAGAGGATAAAAATATTATTATCTTCCTTATAGGAACCAGTTCTATGTAATTTGGGTTCCTCGTCAAAGTCTTTATGACGTAATGAAAAACTCTGGCTGTGATAAATTTAATGACAAATTTGAATTTTTAAAAGAGCAATTGAAAAAGCGTATTGAGCTATCTGATGAATTTATAAAAGAGTTTGATGACAGGATAAAAACCTTTATTAGTCAATTTAAAATTCGTTGGAGCAGAGCCAATAGGCATGAAGAGCGTTTCCTTAGAATAAACCAAAGTTGGCTGGATTCTTCGATAGGTTTCACCCATCCACAAGGAATGAAACGTGGCCGCAAAGAACTTTCATTTGAAGAATCAAAACGAAGCAAAAAAGTAAATTTTTAAGAGATAGTGTGCCTTTGCCTTTATTAGCTTATGCTGCATAAATGAGTTTTAGAGCTTCAGGGCAAGTGGAAGCGTCAAAAATAGTGAAAGAGGTTGCAAGTTCACCAACGAGAGCGAAAAAATTTCATAAAAGTATTGCCAAATCATCACTATCACAGCAAATGTCCAAAGAAGACGCTTTATTTGTTTTGGTGGAAGCAAAGTTATCTCGACAACAGTACAATGTTATAAGGCAATCTGCTCCAGATAGGTTTCCTTGCTATTCATATGTCCAATCAGCAAAAAACGATTGTTATCCTAGACGTGAGAGCATGCATTTTTGCGAGATTTCAGCACAAGTAAGCTTGCAAGCCCTTTTAGACCATACCACTGAGCGTATAACTTTAGCCCAAAATAACGTAATTAAAACATTGAACGATGATTAAATGACGAATTTATGCTTGTACACTAAGTGGGGATTCGATGGAAGCTCTGGACACAGCTCACATAAGCAAGCGTACCATAATCCGGCTGCAAATGATTCATCAGTTTTCATCACCTGTATTGTTCCAAACAGGTTGATTTGTGGAAGCAAAATTATGTGGCAAAATCCGCGCCTAGCTTCTGCCAGGTTCTGCAGGCCTTTAAAAATTGAATTTGTAAAAGAGTCCACAGCTGTTTCTAGAACTGAAAACGAAAGAGTTGGTATAGAAATACGAAATCTTTTAAATTCGGTTATACCTTATGGAAATAAATATTTGGAAGTTAAACACAATTTAATTTTATCTATGCAAGTATGCAACGCAGTAACAGAAACAACATCTACACAAAAATGTTATTTATGTGGAGCTAGCTCGAAAGATTTTAATAAAATTGATGAAATGGTGAAGAAAGTTGTAAAAACAGAAAATTTACAATTTGGGCTTTCAATACTTCATGGGTGGATTAGGTTCTTTGAATTTCTTCTCCACTTATATAAATTGTCTATAAAAAAGTGGCAAGCTCGAACAGAAAGCGAGAAACTATTAGTTTCGGAAAATAAAGCACGGATTCAAAAAGGATTTAAAGATAAAATTGGTCTGATTGTAGACCAACCGAAACCTGGCTTTGGGAATTCTAACGATGGCAATACAGCTAGACGTTTCTTTCATAATCCCGAGATGTCAGCAGCAATTACTAAAGTTGACATAAATTTGATTAAAAAGATGCATACAATACTCGCAGTTGTTTCTAGTGGGCACGATATTGAGGTACAGAAGTTTCGTGACTACGCTTTAAATACAGCAAAATATTTCGTTAAATGTTATCCTTGGTATAACATGCCTCCAACACTTCACAAATATTTTATCCATGGACCAGAGTTAATATCGCACGCTATGTTGCCAATCGGACAATTATCAGAAGAAGCTCAGGAAGCTCGAAACAAAGATTTTAAGAATTTTAGAGAACATTTTTCTCGCAAATGCAGCAGAAAAAAAGCAAATGAAGACATATTTAACAGACTTTTAATCAGTTCTGACCCCGTTATATCAACAACAAGAAAATTACCAAAAAAAAGTGCAGGATTTACCCGAAGAAGCATTAGAGTTGATCGTGATAGAGAGTGGCAATAATAATGAAGTTGATGATGACGATGATGATGAAGGCGATGATAAAAATTCAAGCGAAGACGACAATGATCATGAATATGATTATAGTGATCAAGAAACAGTTTATATATTTTAAATAAAATTTGAAGCTTAAAAAAATTAAAAATTTAGAAAGCCGATGTTCAGCATATTTTTGTTTTTTAAGAAAAGAAAAACAACCAAAAAACTCGAATTGCATTATTTTCTTACTTCTTTATGATTAATTAACTAAAAAAAAATAACTTTTCCATAACTAGAAGACTTGTGGGAATTAATCTACATTTTGAGCATCATTTACCCCACTGTGCGGCGTGTACCACCGGTGGTACACAGGCAAATTCATTTATCTGGCGGTGTGTACCACCGGTGGTACACAAATGTTTATACTTTTTATTCAAAAGCCATACTAGAATGAGACATACTAGAAAATCCATACTAGAAAGAAATTAAACAAAATAGATTGGAAATTATAAATTTATATTTATTGTAGGCGTTTTCAACATAAACAAAATTTTTTTTTTGTAGTTCTTTCTGAAGCAAAACAAAATTTAGTTATTCAGTTATTTTCAAAAATAAAAATAATTCTTCAAACTTAGTATCTAAAATGAAAATGAGAATGATAATAAGTAAACATATACAAAATTAATTTTTGCAGTTCTTTCTGAAGTGTGGTTATTAAAATATTTTAGAAATCGCGATTCAACTAACCGATCACCTTCTTCAAAATTCGCAAAATTGTTTGCTCACAATAACGAAAACAATTGCGCATCAGAAAAATTCCGCAAACGAACAAGTTGGTTTCTCGTGCACGCGCTGTATACGAACACGCAAAAAATGCCCCGGGTAGAATGTGTTAACTCTGTCTCTGATTCAGGCTTGATGAAATGACGTCCCATAGGTCTGACGTTATCAGAACACTGCATCGATAGACACCACACATCATAATTTTCTTCACTCAATTTCTCAATTTGCAAAGACATATTTTGAAGAAGAATACAGTTACCCGACACGGAATAAGTTCAGTATTTTACAAAAACTTAATTCGATTGCAATTTATGTACATAAGTTACTGCAAAATTTCACTTTCAATCGAACTGTGATGCTATCTGGGCCCATAACCTATTAAAGATGTCGCTTTAGCAAGGTTTTATTAGTAACTAAAAATAAAAAAATTACAATGCGCGCGCAGCATGCATTATACAGCGTATACGTATAAAGAATAAGCGTGGAGTACGCGTGTCAATTCAAACGGTGCATACCCACCTCTATGTATGTTTACATACATGGAGGGTAGAATATAAAAGTATATGTGATATTTAATGTGTCGTTTTAGTCTTCATATTTCCAAACATTAAAGGTAATGGCGTTTTATGCTTATCTAGTTCTAACCGAAGCTCCTTGCGGAGACCATCACTAATCCTTGGAGACACATTTAAATTCAATCGGACATAAAAAAATAAATCCTTTGCTAATTATCAAATAACTCTAAAAGTATTCGTCGGATTTAATTTAATTTTTCAGAGAATATTTCTTCAATATAAATGGATATTTGAAAATTCTGGCTACTTTCTTCTTTTATTAAACTTTGGTATGCCACTTGTAACCTTTATGGAAGTTGATATAGAAAGTCATGTGTGTTTATTTCGCCGGTCAAATCTTGTCAAAGTAAACTGTTGATGTATGTTTTTACACCGAAATTCCTGCTATTCTGAATAGATATCTGTCTAAAGTTTTAGGACTTTTTTATTATCGTCTACTTAAAAGAGTATACAGAATATTATAACGTTACACGTTCAGAACTTCTAACTGCTTGTTGTGTGTATTATGTTCATATGTATTACTAGTTAATACCAGTAAACGAAACATAATAAATTAATTGAAATAGCGATACTGGAATATCATCATTCGAGACTCTCGAGAGTGACCTTGTCAAATAAAAAGTTATTTTTTTGTACAGAATTATAAAGGTAAGACATATTCCATTTTTTTTATAAAAACAGTACAACCTCAGACAAAGAACTACCGAACTCGGTTTTGATTTCTTAAATTTATAAAATTTATATAGCAAGAATAAAAAAACCGTTTTTTATTTAATAATTTGCAGCCAATTGAATATTCATGTTGTAACGAGATTTCAATTTTGGTTATAACTTGATTATATCTGATCACCGCAACAGTAAACAGTAGTAATAAATCGTATGAAATAAAAATGTTAAAATACATTCTTTTAATATTTTTAATAAAATTAAATTACTCAATGGGTTATAATGCAGATAATATAGATTTTATATTTTTCGTATTAATTATTTCTTTTTAGATTTGATGTTATGAATCATGCGGGTTATAATTTGGTTCCTTCTGGCATTCATGCTACATTACGTGACCTCTATAAGAAGCATTAATACCCAAAATAGCCAAAGTAAAAGTAGTAGTAGAATTAATGATAATAATCACATCGGCACAGATATTTTATACGCCAGCTCCTTATTAAATGCGGTACATATTCACAAGACAGAACTTTTGAGCGATGAACAGGACCTTGTGCAAAATAGCGACGGTATAATCGACGGTTTTACATCTGCTAGCTTAAAAGCTGCGCTTTCTGATAGTAACGGCGGAAGTTCACCATCTTCATCTGCCTCAGCACAATTCGGTGATGGAGACGATAGCGGAAAAGGAGGTGCTGTTGATGCCAAAAACTATAGCAACGTAATAACTAATAACATTAATTTTGATACACCGTTAAATCATTTGGTTGTCGACACATTCACTGGACGAGTATTTGTGGGTGGTGTCAATTATTTATATCAACTTTCACCGCAGCTAGAATTACACGAAACAGTAAAAACCGGTCCAAAAAATGACTCGGTCGAATGCACTGTCTTAGATTGCCCAGCTCATGCCGTACGCAAGCCTACAGACAATTATAACAAGGTGCTGCTGATCGATCGTGCTACCTCACGTTTAATTGCGTGCGGATCTTTATTTCAAGGCACGTGCTCTGTCCGTAATTTGCAAAATATTAGCATTGTCGAACAGGATGTACCAGATGCCGTTGTTGCGAATGATGCAAACTCATCTACTGTAGCATTCATAGCGCCAGGGCCACCGCAACCGTCGATCACCAACGTCATGTATGTAGGTGTCACGTACACAAATAATTCTCCATATCGTAGCGAGATTCCTGCTGTAGCATCACGCTCACTCGAAAAAACTAAAATGTTTCAAATCGCATCATCGGCAGTAACAACGGGCACAAGAACCTTTATAAATTCGTACGCCCGAGAAGGCTATTTAATAAATTACGTTTATGGATTTAGTTCTGAAAGATTTTCATATTTTTTAACGACCCAATTGAAACACAATTATCATTCTTCACCGAAAGAGTATATAACGAAAATTGTGCGTATTTGCCAAGAAGACTCAAACTACTATTCATACACAGAAATCCCAATTGACTGTATAACTGGTGGTACTAAATATAATCTAGTTCAGGCTGGTTACTTGGGTAAGCCGAGTATGGATTTAGCCGGAAGTCTGGGCATAACCGTCCAAGATGACGTTCTCTTCGGAGTATTTAGTGTTGGAGATGGAAATGTATCTACTGATAATTCAGCTTTATGCATTTACTCGTTAAAATCTATACGGCGAAAATTTATGCAGAATATCAAATCTTGCTTTAATGGCGTTGGCTCTCGTGGTCTGGATTTTATATCACCAAATATGTTATGTGTTCCAACTGTAAGTATTATGCACAATTTTTGTTTTTGATTTTTAAAATTTTTCTAATAGGTTATAGCAATAAAAGTTATAATTCGAGAGCATTTAGTAAGTATGTGCATTGTTGTTGCTAGTAAAAATACTTGATGTATATTTGTTATCACTTAAAATCATTCTTAGATTGATGGGGAAAGCAGCAACCAGAGAGGATCGGAAATCATTATATTAGGGTTATGAGGGTTAGGCCAATGTCTAGAACAATTCCATTCAAATAAACCTCATAACTTTTATGAATACATTTTGACAACATATTATATATATTGTGGTTAGAGAAGGTTTGGACTGATTCCATTAGAAACAAAATTCAAGTGTACCTGCTTTTTTTCATGGTCGAGCTTTTAGCGTCCAACGATTTTTGTTCGAAACGATAATAAAAGTTTGGCAAGATAACTCACATATCGAACGATTTATGTGGTTAACCCTTATGTGAGCACCGGGGTACCCGGGTGTCCACCACCACACTTTTCTGCTAGTAATTCGGTGAAACAATTTTTTTTTCGAACTGAGCTTCCGGATCCTTGCGATTTAACTTTCATCAGAGCTATTTCAGTATACAAAATTGAAAAAAAAAATGTTATGAAGTTTAAAAATATTTTTGAAATTAGGTAATTCGCTTGGAGCACCCGGGTACCTACTATATGAAAAACAATGCAATCATCTGTAAATGAGATTCAATACTGATAAATGTTTCAACTAGATAACTTGGGATAATAAATAAATAATTACATGAATTGACAACATAAATTTATTGAATATTCATTAATTATTCAGCACAATCAGGACATTTTACTTTCGATACAATTTTTTCGAGTTTTTCTTCGTCTTTTGATTGTCAGTTGGTAGCAAACGTGACAAGAACCAGTGACTTTTTTTCTACCAGAGCTGTCGCGAGGCTCAATTTCTTGTTCAGCAACAGTGACAGGGGTAAGCGAAAATCCGAGCACGCTTTTAATAAGAATAAGAGCTTAGTTTTTTTCCGGGACATATGAACAAAGCGCAACAGAACGTTCGTGAAAATCGAAGAGAGAAGAGAATTTACTTAGGTCTAGATTTTTTTGCAGCCATTTGTTTGGGTATATACATAAGGCTTATTTTTCTTCAATGGACCAGTGATTGTAAATTTCCATGAGAGCAAGTGTTTAGCAAGAGACAAAGTCGTAAAATAATTGTCCATTGTTATATTTCGGCCACTTCCTTTGATTGGAGCTGCAATTTTTGACGACTCTCTCTCCTTGATTTTTTTCTCGAACATTGGCAGTTTTTCCTGTGTAAAGAATTCCCGACAAGGGATATGCGGTTTCAGCATTGCAAATCCACCAAATTTGTATGCCGTATTTAGCGGGTTTCGAAGGAATGCACTGTGTGAATTTTGTGTTCCCACGATAAGGATAAAGCTGCTCATCGATTTTTAAATTTTCCGTAGGTTTGTAAACTTTACCCAAATTTACATTGAACATTGTCCATAAATCACGTATAGGAGCAGCTTTGTCAATTTCTGTACGTGCTTGGCGTGTGTTGGTATCATCAAAACGAATATAACGCAAAATAGATCGAAATCTGTTGAAACCCATCGCCGCACGATAAAGAGGATACGAGTTACTCTTCCACATATCGATAGTATGATTCGTATTCGAATTATTGACGCCAGATCGAATCAGAATCCCAATGAACGCATACATTTCTTGCACTGTTACCGAACGCCACGCTCTATTCGAATTAGGATTTTGTGCGTTATGATCTTTATAGACGCTTAGAGCTTTCTGGTTAGTATAGCGAATAATAAAATCAACCATTTCAACTGAGATTATAGGCTTAAATGTATCTCCTATGGACAATTTTTTTGTAGATCTAGCAGGGCCACTTTTCAGTTGCAACATATTGTGAGAAGCAGTTTGTCGAATTTCAGGCGGCTTCTTACACCAAACAGTTTTGTCTTTCGCAACGTATTCATTGGCATTTTCTGTACCTGCTTCTGACTCACTGGTCATCTCCCCCCTCCCCTTTCGGACGTCTCGCTTGCAGTGGCAGAGCGTGGAAGCCAATCCTCATCTTCATATTCTGAGCTCTTATCTTCTTCTCCAGATGGTTAATAATGTCGATTCTAACGCAAAGCCGCTCTATGCTCATCAACGCAGTCGACTTTTCGTCCTTTACATGACATTTCTCATCAACTGTTCACTTCTCACTGATTCACAATTGCCAAGCAGCGTCACTGTGTACTCCGAAGTCACTGAAATGAGTCTATTCTTAGATACTAGCACAACTACAAACATTTCGAACACATGAAAACTGACCGCATCCCACCCGCAGAGCGCGTGAAATCCTTATCCCGATTTCTCTTCCAGAAAAATAAAATGGGCGACAAGAATCAAACACAGCTAAAATATTCTCTTAAGAGAATTATTAAATTGTTTTTTCAGAATTTCGCTGGCTTCCAAACTTCGAAAGTATGTTATTATAGTGGTGGGTACCAGGGTACCCTGGGTGCTCATTAACGTGGCTAAAACTGGGTGCTCACATAAGGGTTAAAAGAAGTGTTGTCCCAGTCCAAGACATAATTATCAGAAACACATTCTTTTCGAATTTCTACAATATATCTCAGACTTTTACCGATATTTTTGATCAAAAGTCGGCAATTGGCACCGGGGCCAACGTATTCGGCCAATTGTTGTCTATAAACTGTAAAGTGAAAGAATCAAATGGACGTTGAAATATTAGCATATACATATGTATGTAGTATTGCATGGTTACAATACAATTTCGAGGATTTCCACATTTTAGCATAAATGTGTAAAAGATAAGGACTCCATGTGCATGTTCTAATTTTAATACTGGCTCCAATTGAAGCCTTTTTCGTGCCATTTCGAGTGTAAAGTTTATTGACCCTGACGGTGTTTATTTTTTAGAATTATCGCACCTTTAGTAGTTTTCAACATAACCGTTATATGAGGTGTAGACGTGCTTACTGTCTGGTTTCACATATTTTTTGAGGAGTCATCGAATGGAGTCCTCCTCAGGTAGTTTGGTTGATCTAGTTTAAGAGGTTTGTGATTTGTACCCATTAGAGGCAGGCCACACCCACTTTTTTTTTAATTTAAGACTACACAGCGTTTTCTTGAATCAAATTACAGTTGTTTTTTTTTAATCATAATACAACATACTTAGGTTTCCGCTTAGCGGCATTTTGTGGGGCACGATTACGATTCTTGGGGCGCCGCGATTTGATGGTACCGATGAATAGAGGAGGTCCTCAGGATTAAAAAATATACACACATATACCGTCCTCAGACGCATAGTTTTCGAGATATTTCACTTCAAAGTTCCACAATTTTACATGCAATTCACTCTTATTTTGTTTTGTTTTGTTTTTCTTTACATGTCATGACAAATACCAGTGTTGCCACATATTGTCTTTTAAAAAAACTATTAAAAATTTTTCTGTTTAACATATATAAAGAAAATGGTACAAATGGTTTTTTTTTTATATTATGTTAATTGATAAATAAAGATAAAAAATAATATTCCTTTGTGTCGAACTACTTTCTGCACTGGCGGCCTTCGGCCGCGCTTCAAAAAAAATAACCCTCATCGATCGAACACCGGGGTATTCATAGTTCCTTTGTGTCGAACTACTTTCTGCACTGGCGGCCTTCGGCCGCGCTTCAAAAAAAATAACCCTCATCGATCGAACACCGGGGTATTCATAGTTTCAACAAATGTTTGATATATGTATATTCAGGACACAAAGTATGGCAACACTGCTATTTGTCATAAATGTAAACACACAAATCGCTTGAAACTTCGAATATGCAAAATTGTTTTAAAGTATATTTATTTTCTTAAAAAATATACAATTAATATAAATTTTTTTTTATATACGAATGTCTACAGTGTAATTAAATATATATTAATTAAAAAATGTGTGAAAATGGGGTTAAACATAGTGAAATGACGAGCATTGTTTTAACAAATTTTTGAACTTTAAAGTGAAATATCTCGAAAACTATGCGTCTGAGGATGGTATATGTGTACATATTTTTTAATCCTGAGGACCTCCTCTATCTATCGGTACCATCAAATCGCGGCGCCCCAAGAATCGTAATATTGCCTTTTGTGGGACTGCAATAATCCGATGATACTGCCTGCCAATTCTTTCAAGAAACACGTGTGCAAAGTTTTATCAGGATATCTTCTATTTACTCAAGTTCTGTCTTGCATAGACATATGGACGAACAGACAGTCACCCGAATTTCTACTCGTCTCGACTCTCAGATAATTTATAATAACTTAAATTCTTAATCAAATAACTTCAGACAAATAACGAATATTATTTTGCACTTGTTCATAGAAACTCCAAACTATTGGCGAGGATTTTTGCGGACTCGACGTGAATTCGCCATTAGGAGGTGAACAACCCATTGCCGTTGTACCGGTAGCCAAGTTTGATACTCGGCTCACAGCAGTTGCGGCTACAAGTACTAGTGGCTATACGGTCGTTTTCATTGGCACTGCAAATGGACATTTAAAAAAAGTAGTTGTTGAATCAGTGGATTCCGCAAATGAGTACGCGGATATACCAATAAAAGTGGGTTCTCCTATTAATCCAGATATGCACTTTGATAGCCGAAATCTTTTTATATACGTAATGTCGCTTAATGAAGTAGCTAAAGTTAAGGTTTATGATTGCTCCGACTATAGAACGTGTGGAGAGTGTTTGGGTGCACGCGATCCCTATTGCGGATGGTGTTCGCTTGAAAACAAATGTAGTCCACGTTCTAGTTGCCAAGACGATGCTAATGACCCTCTCTACTGGGTTAGTTATAAAACAGGCAAATGCACTACAATTACAAGTGTTGTACCACATCAACTTCAGCGAACTACAGCAAGAACTTTAGAACTCATTATCGACCATTTGCCGCAATTGAAAGAAAATCTTGTTTGCGCATTTACTACGGAAGAAAAAGCACTTTTTACGAATGCTACAAAAAAGCGTAATGGTGTGAATTGCACAACTCCACGTACAGATATGCTACCACAAATAGAACAGGGAAAACATCATTTCACCGCCAAACTATCCGTACGAACTAAGGATGGACCAGATCTTGTCTCCACCGATTTTACTTTTTTTGATTGTAGCACACATTCATCATGTACTCGCTGTGTATCTTCGGAATTTCCTTGCGATTGGTGTGTGGAAGCTCATCGATGTACACATGACACTGCTGAAAATTGTCGCAATGACATTCTTGTTACTGGAGTTAGTCGCATTGGACCTAGCTACCGTTCAGGTCCTGGTTTTTGTCCAACTATAAACGCCACTGGTGAAGGTAGTGAGATGCTTGTTGCTGCTGGGACTAGTAAGTCCATAAAAGTTAAAGTGCATATAATTGGGCAGTTTATAGTACAAACACGTTTTGTATGCCAGTTTAATATCGAAGGACGTGTCACTAGTTTAAATGCACAATTATTGGGAGATACTATATATTGTGACAATATGGAGTTCCAATACACTTCACGCTCTCCTAATTTAACTGCAACATTTGCTGTTATCTGGGGTGGCTCAAAGCCACTCGATAACCCTCATGATATTCATGGTAAGTAGTATTTATAACAAGAATAAAATTCACTTAAAACCACTTCAAATTTACAATTTGAAATAATTTTTTTACCAGTAAATTATTTTATTTTATTATTTTGAAATCATAGCATCATTAAGATTCCGACATGACTTGATTTGAAAAAAAAAACTGTAAATTTTAATTTGTTTAAAATCTAACCTATGATTCTCGAGCTACAGTGGTTACCAGTTCAAAAAACATAATTTGAGAAAAACGAATTTAAAGATGTATACTTAATTTTACTAGTCGCTTGCAGCTGCTAATAAATACCTGTTACAGGACGTTCCGCCTGAGAACCCTTTGCTAATTATCGAATATATAGAAAAGTATTTTTCTGATTTACTTAACATTTTTGGAGAATATTTCTAAGATATTACTCTTTCAGAAAATGTGAGAAAAATATTTTTTTTTTTTTTCAATTCTGGCAACTTCTAACCTCATAAATACATTGTTTTGCATGGCATTTCTTTGGTTTGCATTATTGAGAGAAGCGAACAAGCGTTGCTTGGGCCTTCTGTGTTTTAAATTTATCAAAATTCTTTCGCTTTATAGTGAACACTAATAATATAAAATATATCTCATTTTTTATTTTTAGTTGTGATATATAGATGTCGTGATATGGCTGACAGCTGTGGTATGTGTTTAGCTTTATCAGAAAAATATAATTGTGGTTGGTGTTCGTCTACAAATACGTGTGAAGTTGAAGAACAATGTAATAAAAATAATGAAGGTAAAACGGATTGGTTGAATCGTATGGAAACTTGCCCCAATCCTGAAATTCATTTATTTTATCCAAAAACTGGTCCCTGGGAAGGCGGGACAAACATTACTATACGCGGTATTAATTTAGGAAAAAATTTCTCTGATATATATTCAGGCGTACGAATTGCCGGTATCAGCTGCATGCCTTTTCCAGAATACTATGTTGATACTAAGGAAATTGTTTGCAACGTAGATAGTCCTGGTGTTCAATTGTATCGAAGTGGTCGCATTGTTGTACAAATTGGTGATTATAGGGGTGAATCTAAAGAGGATTACGAATTTGTTGATCCAAAAATTACACATTTTTCGCCACAATATGGTCCAGTTTCTGGTGGTACTCACTTAAGGATAGTGGGCAAATATTTGAATGCCGGATCCCGAATTCAAGCATTTATAAACGAGCATCTGCGTTGCGAAATAATTAGCGTAGATGTTACGGAAGCTATATGTCGCACCGCACCTTCACCAGGTATCATAGAAGGTCGCCTCAAAATGCTATTTGACAATGGACCCCGGGAGTTTAACGAATATAATTTTAAGTATGTTCTGGATCCCACTATCGATCAAGTATCGTCAGGTCCTAGTAGCCAACTAAAAGTACCCCGTGGTATTCCAGCAGGAGGTATTGAAATCGCTGTAACCGGAACTCAATTCAACTATATTCAGAGTCCAAGAATGTACGTATATTATAAAAGTGAAATATTTTACAGCCAATGTAAGGTTCAATCGGCGACGGATATGTTATGTTATTCTCCTGTAATTGAAACAGGCAATGACATATTTGATGCAGATAATCCGGAACTACTAGAATATGGATTTATTATGGACAACGTTTTAAGAGTTCAAAATCTCTCTAGTAAGCAAAAAAATCATTTTGAGCTTTATCCAAATCCTTTATATTACAATTTCGAAGAGGATATAAAATATTATAAAAGTGAATATTTAACAATTAATGGACGAAATTTGGATCGCGCATGTAAGGAAACGGACGTAATTGTACGAATTGGCAAAGGTATTTGTAACATAACATCACTGTCTCGTCAACAATTAACATGCCGCCCTCCACCAGAAGTAGCAACAGAATCGGGTAATGAATCAGGTCCAGAAGTAATTGTACGTATAGGACATTCTTTGCAATATCGCATTGGGATATTGAGTTATGCATCACCAAATTTAATGCATGACTTAAGCAAAAATGTACAGTTAGGCATCGGAGCAGGTACAGTGGTGATTCTTTTGATTTTTGTCGCATTTCTCGTAGCATACAAAAAGAAAACTTCAGAATCAAATCGCGTTTTGCGTAACATGCAAGAGCAAATGGATATATTAGAGCTTCGTGTTGCGGCGGAATGTAAAGAAGCCTTTGCCGAACTTCAAACAGAAATGACAGATTTAACAGGTGATCTTACTTCCGGGGGAATACCTTTTTTGGACTATCGTACATATGCTATGAAAATTCTTTTTCCAAATCACGAAGATCATATTGTACTACAATGGGAACGTCCCGAATTACTACGCAAAGAAAAAGGATTGCGCCTGTTTGGTCAACTTATAATGAATAAAACATTTTTATTACTTTTTATTCGGACACTGGAATCGAATCGTTACTTTTCCATGCGTGAGCGTGTTAACGTCGCTTCTCTTATAATGGTAACACTACAATCAAAGTTGGAATATTGCACCGACATACTAAAAACGTTGCTTGGTGACTTGATTGAAAAATGTATTGAAGGGAAAAGTCATCCAAAACTTCTGTTGCGTCGTACCGAAAGTGTGGCAGAAAAAATGCTTAGTGCTTGGTTCACCTTTTTGCTGTATAAGTTCTTAAAAGAATGTGCTGGCGAACCATTGTATATGCTGTTTAGAGCAGTCAAAGGTCAAGTAGACAAAGGACCCGTTGACGCGTGTACACACGAGGCCCGTTACTCGCTAAGTGAAGAAAAGCTTATACGTCAACTTATCGATTTTCGCCCAATGACGGTATATGCTAGTATTATACAACAGCCAATATTCTGCAATAGTATTGATATGATGCCAACACATACCGAAAATGTACCCGTCAAGGTCCTTGATTGTGATACAATTGGTCAAGTTAAGGAAAAGTGCTTGGACACAATATATCGTAACATTCCCTGGAGTCAACGACCACGAAGAGATGACTTAGATTTAGGTACTGCTGGCGAAATTAACAATATAACCTTCACTTGCAATACATATTTTCATTTTCTCAGAATGGCGTACGGGAGCTAGTGGTCGTGTAATTTTATATGATGAAGATACAACTTCGAAAACTGAGAGTGAATGGAAAAAACTCAATACACTACAACACTATAATGTTCCTGACGGCGCTGGACTGAGCTTAGTACCCAAGCAAAGCTCAAATTACAACTTTTCAATACTTTCTGATAGAAATGAAAAGTGCCACAAGTGAGTTATATAACATTGTAATATTTATTTTATAATTTTTTAGGCTTATCCACATTGATCTATGTTCTACATTAATATTTCTTTCATATTCTTTAAACATATTAAATTAAGTTTTGGTCCTTGCGTTTCTTCCACAGATATGAAACATTGAATTTATCGAAATATACATCTTCCTCACCAACGTTTAGCCGAGCTGGTAGCCCTCTAAATAATGACTTACATGAAAATGGTATAAAGTTTTGGCATTTGGTAAAACACCACGATAGCGATATACAAAAAGAGGGTGAACGTGTCAATAAGCTGGTATCGGAGATATATTTAACACGTCTGTTAGCAACCAAAGGAACTTTGCAAAAATTTGTCGATGATCTTTTTGAGACAATCTTTAGTACGGCACACCGAGGCTCCGCATTGCCATTAGCAATAAAATATATGTTTGACTTTTTGGACGATCAAGCATTACTACATGGAATAACCGACCACGAAGTTGTGCACACTTGGAAAAGTAATAGTTTGCCCTTAAGGTAAATATATCTGTGGGATCTCTCTCGATCATCTTTGCTCTCTGTTTACAAAATAGTTTTATTTTAGGTTTTGGGTTAATTTAATTAAAAATCCAAATTTTGTGTTTGACATACATAAATCAAATATAGTTGATTCCTGCTTATCAGTTGTAGCACAGACGTTTATGGACTCTTGCTCAACATCAGATCATCGTTTAGGTAATTTCGTAAGGTATTTTATATCAAATTAATGTACAAAATTTTAAACAGGTAAAGATTCTCCGAGCTCGAAATTGTTGTACGCAAAAGATATACCGGAATATCGCAAATGGGTTGAAAGATATTATCGTGATATAAGAGAAATGCCATCGATCTCCGATCAAGACATGAATGCTATGTTAGCCGAAGAATCGCGAGTATGAATTATATATATAAAGATATATATATTAACCCCGATTAATATAATGAAACTTTTTATTTCAGCTACATACAACGGAGTTTAATACAAATTGTGCCCTCCACGAACTATATACATATGCTGTAAAATATAATGAACAATTAACTGTAACATTAGAAGAAGATGAATTTTCACAAAAACAGAGACTTGCCTTTAAATTAGAGCAAGTTCATAACATGATGTCAGGAGAGTAAAAATGTATACTGTGTAGAAATTTACTTTTGTATGCGATATTATTTTGTTAGGTGTCTTCAATTTTGTCGAAACAAACGTATATGAAATCACTTATATTCAACAAAAGAGAAAAGAAAGACAACACATTTACCAGCTCTTTGATAAGCTTTTGCTTCATTTAGTAGCACAACGACAACCAATTGTATACAAATAACGAGCAATAATTTGGCTATTCGGATTTATCTATAAGCTCAACAATTTAAGGAAGTAAAGTCGTCACTAGATTTGTATTAAAAAATTGTATAATGTAACTATTACTTTTTTAATGTACGTGTGCAAGAGCTTTGAAATGTTTATAATTATCAGAGCAACGAAGCACGATATGAAATGTTTTAGTCTCTTCTATATTCTCTTATGCGGTGGCGTACATTTGTTTCTGAGGATATAATTGGCGAAAGTCTTCAAAGTGCATAAAACGAACTAAATTCCATGCATCTATTCTTGTTCAGGTTTACCGTATACGTGTTCCACCACGTCAAATACTAAATCAAATTTTTGAATTATAACTAAAAGCGCTAAGTCAAAAGGAAATAATTCTTAATGTTTGTTTTAAAGACCTTGAGCATTTATACTTATTATTGCAGTTATAAAAGTAAACATAAATCGTAAAACATACAAATATATAATTTGCTGAAACTTCTGCAAATCTCAAAGATACTCACTAGTACTGTTTTTTAAGTATTTCTTTAGTCGATTTAGATCTTTCCATTTATTTGCCGATCCGTTTCAGATGGAATTGCATAATCACGAACAAAAAAATTAATGTAGCAGATATAAGGTCATATGAACATAAATAATCGTAAAAACACAAAAACGACTGATTTTATATGAAATATAAGTAAAATAAATGTTTATATTATACAAATCATTTAGCTTAACAATATTAAGGTAAAATAATACTAAACATCCAGGTACTATAAGAAAATAAATAAGAGCGCGTTTATTTATTTTGTTGTACTGCTAAGGATGTGTGTAGTGTTTTAAATTATAATTGTAGTAATAGTTGTCTGTACTAATTTGTCTAAAAATTGTAAATGTGTACTGAATGTATGTCGTAATCATAACAATAAGAAGTGTATTGGTAAATCTATTTGCTCCAAATTGGTGAAAACCTATGTGACAGGTGGGAGGTTCACTACAAAGGAATGTGCAACTTAGTGTACATAAGTAATTATGTATGATTATAAAAAGGTATATATTATAGTACTCGGATGACAGTAAGAGTACATTAAGACTTTTTTTTATAATTTCGGCATCACTATTCATTTAAAGTTACTGAAAAATTAACCTGAAATATTAAAACTGTAAAGAATCTGATGGTATAACAACCATTTAATTATATTTTAACGTATTCTATTACAATGTAACTTTCCCACCTTTAGAGATTGCACCTATGAATAGAGTGTACGACACCTTTAGGGGCTTAGATTGTTAAGCTGGTCTAATTAAATGCTGTTATTGGCTTGCTTAAATTAATGAGAATGTATGTCATTAATAAAAAAAATGTTCCGGGACTCGAAAATAATTTAATGTAATGGCCCATGCACATTCAACTTTTCGCGCTTTTCGTGTCAATTCATGCTTTAACAACAAACAAATCGAACAAAGCAACGGGTATGTCACAATGAACGCTTCTCATAAAAATGGCGACTGCTACTTGGCAAAGCGGAAAAAGATAAGAGTTTTTAAACATGTTGTTGCGCCTTTCTGCCTTTCGCTTCGATGCAAACAAACTCATACGAGAGCATAATGTGAAGCAAGAGTTCTGTGTGAATCAGCCATAAGTGGTTCGAATCAGTGATCTGCAGTGAATGATTTAAATACAACTTTGAGTTACTTGCGAAAAATTGAGTATGAAGCACACAAATTATTGACGGAAAGATTACAAGTGTGATTACTGCTCACTTACTATTATGAGAGCGACAGAGTTTTAGCTTGTGAACTGCTTAACTTGTATTACAGCCCTGACAGGCGACAGCGCAAATATGCATTAGCAAGCTTAATTTACATTTATTTCCGCATTTGACCCATGTTAATGCAAGTTTGTAATGCACAAGAATTTCGTGCATTTAGCTGAATTTACCAAATTTGAGTAGGCAACACTGCTCAAAAATGGCCGAATTTTGCAATTTTTTGACAGATGTCGCTTAAAGTCTGCCGCCTCCTTTGCGTTTGCAGCATCAGAGGTAAGCAGTTTTATATTGCTAATTAAATTATGTCCAAGTATATTGACATAAACAAATTTTAATATATTTAGATGGCAGAAAATAAACAACGCACAGTTTGCTATCCATTTTTCCAATATTCCTAACTTTTTCCGCATTACAATCAATTATTGCTTTTAATTTCACTCTATTTTGTTTTAACGTAGTTAATAATAAACGAATTTTTTTGTTAATTTATATTGACTTTCCAAAAATACCAAAATTTCTTTTAATAATTTATCTTATTTATTTTTATTAATTTTTTTTTTAATACATAAACAAATTTCACTATCAGCTGTCTAAATGCCCAAGTCTGTCAACATAAAATTGCAATGCGCATTAGCGTTGCTTAAAGCGCATTAATTTTGCTCGTCTGTCAGGGCTATTAAGCAAATACTCACAAGTGTTTGGTTATGAGTTCACAGTTCTTACAGTTATGAATCCGATAACATAAAATTTAACTCCAAATATATATATTTCTACTACTTATGAAATATACGTTCAGACGCCGCACTATTTGCAGGTATAGTCCAGATTTTAAGGACAAATTTTCATATGTGTGCAAAGTTAGTTTTAAGTTGCTTCCACCATTGTATTACCTAAATTTGTAGTCTTTCATCTCCAATACTTTCCTGCGCACCCATGTTTGAAATAGTCGGGAAAAAGTCTGAGCTTACTTGCAAATGAAGGTGTACTAATTGATGTTGAAGTAATAGGTGAAGAATTTAGGGACATGTTCGGTCGTGTTAAACTGTATATTGCCTGATATCTCCTTAATGCTGAAATGCTTAACAGCTTCAATATTAATATCCCTCATAGGTTTTGCTATAGGATATAAGAATAGTGCTACTTTGTGGTAAATGCTTAAATATAGCCAATGTACGGTCGATATGTTTGGATATATTGTATTTAAAAGAGACTATTGCTGGAACGTCTGAATGAACTACTTCGCATATCGTTTTTAATCGAAAAATTGAAGTACAAAACATATTGACACAAAATTACACTCGTGAAATTTGTTAGAAATTGTGTCGAAGTATTGGCTCAACTCTACCGAAGAGTTGACGATATTTACATTAATCTCAAACCAGCTACTTTGTTATTTTCTGTTAAAATACTATTGATAGTCGGCCAATTTAAGAAAGGGACTTATAGACCTGACAGACGACAGCGCTAATATGCATTAGCGGGCTTAATTTACATTTACTTGCGCATTGGACCCCTGTTAATGCAAATTTGTAATGCACAAGAATTTCGTGCATTTAGCTGAATTTACCAAATTTGAGTAGGCAACACTGCTTAAAAATGGCCGATTTTTGCTATTTTTTGACAGATGTCACTTGAAGTCTGCCGCCTCCCTTGCGTTTACAGCATCAGGGGTAAGCAGTTTTATATTGCTAATTAAATTATGTTTATGTATATTAACAAAACAAACTAATTTTAATATTTTTAGATGGCAGAAAATAAACAACGCACAGTTCCAATATTCTTAACTATCCATTTTTCCAATATTCTTAACTTTTTCGCACACTTTTTTCACATTTGAATCAATTATTGCTTTTAATTTCACTCTATTATCTTTGAACGAAGTTAATAATAAACAAATTTTTTCGTTAAATTTATATTGATTTTCCAAAAATACCAAAATTTTTATTAATAATTTCTCTTGTTCATTTTTATTTCACTTTTTTTTTTAATAAATAAACAATTTTCACAATCAGCTGTCTAAATGCACAAATCTGCCGTCTGTCACCATAAAATTGCAATGCGCGTTAGCGTGGCTTAATGCGTATTAATTTTGCTCGCCTGTCGGGGCTATTAAGCATTACCAAGTAAGGAAATTCGATTTTTTGTAATATTTTACAAGGCTTTGCAATAGAATAGGCGATAGAAAATAAGTGATTAGAACAATTGAATATCGTGTAGTTTTGACATGAGCTGCTTCAAGGTTATAAATAAATTGAGAAAGCATGCAGAGTAATTTGCTCTGAATATTTATTCCCGTTGATTTCTCGAAGTCCATAGACTTAATACCCAAAACTATGTTTTTTAAATTGGAATTTCGATTCAATTTTAATAAAAAACTCTGCTAACATTCCAAACCCAGATCCCTAAACATAACTACAAAAGGGAGGCACTTTTAAGTTAATTTATTTATAAAATAAGAAAGGAACTCACATAATAAAGCCAATAATAGCAAAAATATTAAAAATTCATGGGAAAAAAGTGTACATACAGCCACAAAAACTTAGTATTCAGGGGTGTTGTGGAATGCAAGACAACTGCTTAGCTGTCAGAATTGCATACCAATTCTGATTTTAAATGGTGTCACAGAATCTGATTGGATTTTCGTCTTTTCGAACATACGCAAAACGAATATTCGAATCAGCTGTTTAGTAGTGTGACAAAACATGCAAATGAATACATTTGGTAGCAATCCTATTAAAGTTTTTAATGAGTTCTGAATTAAAGAAAGAGTTTAAGAGATAACATTTATCGAATGATAAGGACGCATTTGGGTGTTAAATTACATTTATTATCCGCATTTTTTCCAAAAACTCAATAATTAAGACATTTTGTGTTTTACACTTAGGTTTCCCCTATAGAAATAAATATACATTAATTCGAAATAATAAAATGACTTGGTTTCTTAGCTTACATTTCAAATCTGTGAGCGACTATCTTCTTGCTTTGTTTCTGATAGCAAAACCGATAAAATTGGTTTCCGTGACACCCAAAACCGATACAAATTATGTTTCGAATATCAAACCAATAATATCTGAATTCATGACACCTACTACGTTTTTGATCGGTTTCAATTCTGATTCCGACAACTATCGGATTCCACAACACCCCTGATTATTCAAAAAAAATTATGAATAAAATGATAATTTGTTATCTTTTAGTATTTCGTCGGTCCACCTTGGGCATCAATGACAGCTTGAGGACGACGAGGCAATGATGCCACCAAATTCTCCGTTATTTTGGATGTTATTTCGGCCAATCACGAATAAGGGCGGTTTTTAATGTTTCGCGTCAACGTTACGACAGAAATGTGTTCTATTGGATTTGAATCTGGTGACTGGGGTGGTGAATTCAGCTGCCTTGGAGCATAGTATAGAAGTCAGTTTCGAACAACGCGCGCAGTATGCTTCGGGTCGTTATCTTGTTGGAAAATCCATTGATTTCCCAAACCCAAGATATCAACAGACGGCTTCAGATTTTGTTCCAATTTGGTTTTGTATTGATAACGGTCCATATTACTCTCGACAAAAATCCTCTACAGACGACGCAATGGTACCCCAAACCATAACTTTAACGCCACCATGTTTAACTGAGGGTATAAAATTCTTTGGATCAAATGCAGTATTTAATTTTCTCCAACCTTTTGAACGGCCATCACTTCCGAAAATATTGTACTTACTTTCGTCAGTAATAATAATAAAACACGTTTACAAAAGTATATATCCTTATCTAGATGGGCTTTAGCAAACTCGAGGTGAAGTTTACGATTCTGGGCTGAAATTAGTGGTTTTCTTCGTGCTACTCTGCTATGAAATCCATTGTAATGTAGAACATTTCTTATTGTTCGAGGATTAACAGTTATATTGAAATATTTTTCGATGTGTTCCGATATTTTGGGGCACTTATTTTTGGATCCTGGTTGACTACTTTAATAATACTACTAACATCGCGTATTGAGAGAGTCTTAGGTCTACCAGTTCGGGGCTTATTTTCGGTACTATTTGTATTATTATAATTTCTAATGATCGTTTGTACAGTAGCACGACTTAGTTTCACGGCCTTAGCAATTTCTTAATACGATTTGTTTTCTTTTCGGAGATTAACCACAATATTTCTAACTGAAACGTGTATTTATTTTCGATTATCCATTTTCATTGACAAAAATAAAAGGAACTCCACTATAATTATCGCTTTGCCCACTTAAATAATTGCATTGCTTGTAATTTAAAATATGGAGATCAATGATAACTGTTATTACGCTTTCTTTCCGCATAATTTTTGGTTCGATGTTAAGAGTTGTCGTGCTGTATGTAGATTTTTTTCCCCGCTTATTATTATGTTTTTCCTTAATATTTTCTATTTTATATATTTTAATATATTTTCTTTCCTACAAATAATATTTGTTATTGGTGCCTTAAACGTTGATATATATATTTTTTTCAATTATCGCTCCTAATTTTCTGGTACATCAAAATTAATGGGTGTATGTAGACTTTTTTCCTTGACTGTATGTAATCATGAATAAACTATGAGCCACCCAACTCATCTAAACGTATGCAATGAATAGCTTAAACCATTGTATGAGAGAAGCAATTCGAGCCAAGTGGAAGCGATAAGTGATTGTGAGACATAATCACACTCATTATTACACAAGCAAGCCATGCAATTGTGAGAAGAGTCGGTGAGTCATGAATTTGAGAGTATAATCATAGCCAAATTGTTCACTGCAGATCACTGATTCGAATAAGGTAAATAGTATGAGGAAATATTGAAAATTTTGGGTATGTTCGGTTGTTGAAATATTGTTGAGAGAAAAGGCTTTGCTTGTACTTTTTTTGGCTTGAATTTTTGTAAAATTTGTATAATAAAACTTTTACATGAACAAGAAGACGATTTATTTGTAAAAATGTGTTATCAAAAACGAAACGTATATTTTTTAATTAAATAATGATATATAAATTTTAATTTACTTCTAATTTCCAGAATTCTTATTATATTTCAATGATATTATACTTTAAGAAAATACAAAATTAACAGATGAATTGCATTTTAGAACGCAATACATATCATCATACACATTCTTCTGAACATTATCCATATCTTTATGTATTATATTATATCATATATGTATGTTATAAGCACTTCATGAAATAATTAAGAAAAAACATTTGCGAAGCGCAGTAATTGGAACTGACAAATAAAACCCAGTAATAACTTTGTAATTAGTAACGATATATTATTTGGTGAATTAGTCAGTTAAAGGTTGATATATTAGCGTTTATATTATTTTCTACTCTTAATTTAACCGCCTATATTTTTATGGTTTGATGCATTATTAATTCGTTCATTCATTTTCTATAGCAAAGATTTTTTGAAATTATTGTATTACTATTGTTGATAGATGGTTATCTTTATAAACAATTTAGCATACGATTTGATAAAAGTAATAAAACACAAGTAATAATAACGATAAAGCAAGTTTAACATACGATATATTATTATTAAATATCATTTTCAATTTTTTTGTTGGCATTTTGTTTTGTATGACATATTCAGTTATTTCTATGCCTATATTGGCTTTGTTATTTTCTTTGGTAACAAGGATTACGTTACAAGGAAATTAATTTTGAATTCATTCAGTATGACTACGTGATAGAAGTCATTGTAATTAATAAATGTAACTGCAAGAGTTCAACATGTAAATGTGTAAACACATGGTCAAAATAATATGTACACTCCATCAGCCTGCAATCATGGTTAAATGTTTGGTGAAGTAAACAAATGCAAATTTATGCCAGTTTTAATAAATTCGATATGACAACGCCCTCAATATTAAAAGGAATGTTGAAACTCGCGCTCGACCAAAAAGGACATCAATAACAACAGACGACCGTATCGTCACTCTCGCCAAATAGGACCCATTCATATCTTCAACTAACATTTCAGGCGATATTGGTAACATAATATCTTCCCGAACGGTTCGACGAAGGCTACAACCGGCTAATTTACCTGACAGCATAGTCAGATGAATAACTTTAAAATTAAGGGTAAGATTAAAATTCGCAAAAAATCATTGAAATTTTTCAACTCAGGTGACGTAAAATAGTGGCGCAATATCTTGCGGAGCGAAAAAATTAATTTGTTCGATAATAGTGCAGACGGAATGTTCACATTTCGAAAGGCAGAAAGTTGCATTCAAGGTTTACATAAAAGGCTGCTAAACATGGTACCGGCAACATAATGGTCTGGTCTGCTTTCCATAGTATGGTGTAGGACCAATTCATCGTATAGATAATATGAACACATTCCAATATAAAGATGTCTTGGAAAACACAATGCTGCTTTTTGCTGAGGAAAGTGTGTCACTAATATGGAAATTTCGGAAGAATAATAATCCTAAACATACTTCAATGTATGTAAGTTCTCTTAATTGGTGAAGCCAGTCGATATGAGTCCAATTGAAAACCCTTGGGAGGAGCTAAACCAATAGTTCGGGAGCAATCCCTCCAAAATAAGTGCCAGTTATAGAATTTTGTTGAAAAAACTTGGTATGAGATTTCAATTGATACGTGCTGCAATCTTATCTCCAGCATGCCAAAACAAATTTCAAAGTAATTGAAAATAGTATTGGATATACTGTATATTGATAAAAAAAAGTAAGAGCAAAATCGAATAGGACACAAAAAACTAATAAATTTTTTTAGTCACATATACCTGATGTACTTACTATCTTGTCCAAACATTTTTACAGTCTTCTAATTACCTTCTAGAAAACTAATTTTCTATTTTTATTACAAATATATTTCTTTTTTTTATTTAAATGATACAAAATTAAATGTAATATTTCCCTCAAACGTGAATAGTTTAATTTATTAGTAATTGACAGCCATTTATGGACCATGATTTGTTTTTAATAGAGTTCGAGTAGAACTACTCTGCAAAACCGGTTCTATATTTTTTTTCTCTAAAAACATTCCTTTAAAAGTTATACGCAGTGTAAGTTATGCATCAAATTACCTGAGCATTCATTCAAGCGATTTCTAAATTCTGTTGCCAATCTGACTTGGTGTGCTATATGAAAGCAGTACATTTAATGCATAAATTAACCTTTTTTGTAGAACGGAAAATTTTGCTTTGGAGCTAAAGGGTGCCTTCGAGCTATTACGTAATAATTACAGCAGTACAGCAACTGTGTTGAATATTTGCCGCTACTCTGCTGATGTGCAGGCAAAAATGTATTGTCATGGATAATATGATACGAGACTCTCGTATTGGCTCTCATTTTTCTCTCAAACGCGTTCCCTGATTATTTGACAGCAATGAAGATCAGGAAATTTCGAACAGCTGATATAAGAAAAGGCGGGATGCCAGAAATAAACCGCTACAATTAACTGACAAAACCAGTTTAAAATGAAATTTCATTAAACTTTCCGAATATAAATTTTTATGTAAATTAGTTAATGATTTTTCACTTTAACATTTATGTATGCATTTTCAAAGTGTTTAATTTAGTGTTTTGTATAATTTAGCAAAAATTTCAATAATAAAAAAGTTTGTGGTCAGAAGATATAGCCAATATATATGTAAATTATATTTTAAGTTATAGCTATTAAGTATATATATGTATTGAATACACTTCTCTTGAATATGTGATGTTTTTTATGAATTGTTTTGTTTTTCTGTTTATTACTTATTTTAAATAGTTCCATTAATTATTCAAAATTTATTTACATATATGCGTACTTAATAGTATTAGCATACAAATTGTAATATTTTTTATGAATTGTTTTGGGTTTTCATGTTTATACAAGTATATATAAAAGTGTGAAAATTGCAAAATTACCAAAAGTAAATTTAAAATGCCCAATCTAATATTTTTCAGCAGTGGCGTCATTGGCAAATGTTACAAAAAATGCGAGTTTTCACAGATCTCTCTCGAATCAAAGAGTCTCGTATAATATTATCCATGGTATTGTAGTCAATTTTTTACATGAAAGGATGCTGTTGCAAGTGTTGCCAAAAACTCACCCAGTACGTAATACTTTGACAAATTAGCAACACTGCCGTCGCGATTGCCACCTCGAACACACCCAAAAGTTTTTTTGTAAAATATCATGTTATACATATACATATGTATGTATAGCGAACCAACTTGGGAAATAACGGAAACCCCAATACGTATAAATATAAGTAGGTAGTTTAAAAATTTCACATTTATGCTAAATCTATTACGAACTGTGTAAATTCTATCGATTTAATATGAATTACACTATTAGATTGCAATGAATATTGTTTGCGTAGCTAATACGTAGTTAGTATGCATCTTTAAATCTCATATGAGCAACATTGTGAAAATTTGCGATGCAGGAACAAGCACTGTATATAAAATAATACGAAAACTGAAACTTAAAATAGATAGGTATTTATTTTTTCAGCTCTTCGTTAAAATTGCATGCACACTCTAATAGCCCTGACAGACGACAGCGCTAATTAGCATTAGCGGGCTTTAATTTACATTTACTTGCGCATTTGACCCATGTTAATGCAAATTTGTAATGCACAAGAATTTCGTGCATTTAGCTGAATTTACCCAATTTGAGTAGGCAACACTGCTAAAAAATGACCGAGTTTTGCTGTTTTTGACAGATATCGCTTGGAGTCTGCCACCTCCATTGCGTTTACAGCATCAGAGGTAAGCAGTTTTATATTGCTAATTAAATTATGTGTAAGTATATTAACAAAACAAACAAATTTTAATATTTTTAGATGGCAGAAAATAAACAACGCACAGTTCCAATATTCTTAACTATCCATTTTTCCAATATTCTTAACTTTTTCGCACACTTTTCTTTCTGTTAATAATTTCTCTTATTCATTTTTATTTCACTTTTTTTTAATAAATAAAAAAATTTCACAATCAGCTATCTAAATGCACAAGTCTGCCGTCTGTCACCATAAAATTTCAATGCGCATTAGCGTTGCTTAATGCGTATTAATTGTGCTCGTCTGTCAGGGCTATAAAGTAAAACTATTTCATGCGTTTAAGTTTTTTCCGAATTGTTAATAATCAAACTGGTTTCGGAAGTGTTAAAATATTTATATAATTATTGCTATTTTTTTAACTTGAGTTTAAATTAGCAATGAAGATAGTATTGCAGTTGATTGTAAGATTGATACATTGAAAAAACGATATAAATTAGGGGGCTATACCTTTATTTTTATCTTAAAACGATTTAATTGATTAGAAGTACATATATGTAACATTTAATTAAAGAATAATATGGTATGTATGTTCATAGGTCTATGTTGATACACATTTATTCACTTAAATGTAAAAGTTTTAAATTACGACTTAAATCTTAAAACGTTTGTAAAAATGTTAGGTCATATGAATGCTCTGTAAAGAAGTGCTTTTGTGCATATGTCAATTTGAATACTGCTCGATATTTACCAACGCGAATAAATAGTAAAAATATAACTTCATTTACGCGATATTATATAATGTATCTACTTACATACGTGCATATATTTTCATACTACGAGACTACAGTATATTAATTAATTTTAATGATATACAAATGACTTATAATTATTTTACTAACATTTTCCACTAAACTTCCTTAGTTGACATTACAAATGTGTCATATTAAATGCTATTTTAGCATAAAAAATATCTTATAATAGCAATAACTGTGGACTTAGAATAGATGGAACATGAAATTTTATCACTCAATTCAAACTCGGCGTTTTCTTACGTCTATAATTGTCTTATTTACTGTTTATAAAAGCCAGCGGTTAATACATTGATTTTGAAACTGTCAACTTGAAAACAAGATAAAAATATAAAAAACATTCTTAAAATACGTTGCATATTCAAAATAGGATAAAAGTTGTTTCTGAACCAAACAAATACTTTGCAATTTGGTTGATTCTGTGACCGATCTTTCACAAGAATTTTTTCTGAATTCAAAAAAATTGAATATCCAAAAATACAATTATATAAAAAAAATAGGCACTATTCCGATTACTTTGGTGGTCGGGTAAAAAACACGAATCCCGGTATAAATAGGGTATGTACGGATGTTGCGAACACTTTAATTTTTTAAATTATTCCCGATTAAAAATTCAAAAATTTGTGTTAATAACACTTGGTATTTCACAATGTTTCACGAAATTTTTCACTTTGTATATTTAAATATACACTCTAAACATTGAATTTCACTTTTATTTTGTTATATTTTAGCTAAATTTATTAATTTAAAAATTACTTAGCACACTCATCGTTGAAAAGGTTAGATTGTTTACAATTATGAGGAAAACGAGCGCTGCCACATCTTAAACTCCAAATATGTAGGATTTTCAACGATTTTTCTTTGTATTTTCGCGTGTTTCTTTTTTCTATATTAACTATAATAAAAAATACTTTCCAACATTTTTTAAACTATAAATGAGGTGTGAACACTTTTATGTATATGTATAATATGTGATTTATATTTAATACACACAAATAAGTAAAACTTTATGATAATATTATAAAATTCATATCATATCGGGGTGACTGAAGTACTTTCGCGTAGTACTCCTTTCTGCGTTGGTGGATTTCGGCCGCTTTTTATGAAAATAACCCAGGTCGACCCAATACCCGGGATGGCTGAAGTATTTTTGCGTAGTACTACTTTCTGTGTTGGCGGCCTTCGACAGCGCTTTAAAAAAATAACCCTTGTCGAGCCAATACTCGGGGTGACTGAAGTACTTTTGCGTAGTACTCCTTTAAAAATCTAAGTATATTATTACGTAATATTATTATTTTATATTACTTAGTTGTTTATAAAATTTAAATAAGAAAATATCCATATGCATGGAAAGATTGTTTATACTCATTTTAATTTGAAATATAATTTATATACGCTTGTTTTTAATAAAACTAAGATAGCTAAATAAAGAAAGAAGAATTATGGCGAAAAAGAGAAATTTCAGCGAATTGCTCAAAATTGTTAGCACATAAATGATGCTCACTACGACTGTAAGAAGTTATTTTCAAATTATAAATTTCTTACTTATAAAACCTGCAAAAAGAGTAAATTGTGAATTTGTTTAAATGTTTACAGTTTATTTAAATTAATTTAAAGAGAAAATGTGCATAAAGCGTGTTAAATGTACATAGTGAAATAGCTTGTTGAAAATTTGGGAATTTTTGAACTTTAAGGGGGGAGCCTTATTTAGAAGCTTCAAAAAATCGCTGTTAAGAGATTTTGTATTCAAACATTGTGAGAATGATGTTTAAATATATAACTATAAACCCCAGAAATTTCGTTTTAATCAATTACCTCTTTCCCTCCTAAAGACATCCACAAAAAAGCTTGAAGCTTTTAAATCAGGCTCACCCCTTAAAGTCGAATATCTCGTGAACTAAGCGTTTGCGGTATCTATAACCCTATATATTTTTTAATTCCTCTTTCCAACGGCACCTTCAGATCGCGGCGCCAAAGAAATCGGAATTGTGCTAAAAAATAATATCAGAAACCAACCGTTTTGGGAAATGCTGCTAGAGTGATCGTCCCGGTATCAAGCAAATCGAATTTTAGTAAACTGTAAAATTTTTGTTTGGCCTTACTTAAGAAATTTTACTATATAATTCCATATTATAATTTGTTAATGATGATTTACAAGACATTCATTCAAAAATACGTAGTTAGAAATGCAAATGTAAACAATGAAATAGTAAATAAATAGCGTAATAATAATAGGTTGTGTGTAAATCATGTATAGTATACCGTATATGAAAAATCCCAACATCTCCATTACTACTACACTTATAAACATGAATATGTAAAGTATATAAAAAATGTGTAAACGCCCAAAAATACATTTTAATAATAACATATATCACAAACAATGTATGCATAAAACTGTAACTACATAAAATACGAAAGCGTATACGCAATTTACATGGGTAAAATTCGAGCAACTTTACAATTGGAAAATATAAAGAACAATGCAAACTATTTAGGGTTAATAGTGTTCATGTGTATTTTCATATTTGACAGATGCACTTGAAGTCTGTCGCTCGCTATGTGTCGTCTCTAAATAAAAGCGACAGCGGCAAATTTCTGTCAAAATTTGTAACTAAATAAACGCAGTGGCAACGCTGAGCGTTAAAACAATTGTATTTCGAAAGCGCATTAAGAAGTAAAGTTGGCGGGAGAAAACGAAGAAATTGTAATTTTTCCCAAAAATTTCTTGTCAAGCGATGTTTAATGCATGTGCAAATACATAAGTATTATTAAAATATTAATTAGTTTTTGCATTTATTTCTTTTGCACTAATTTAAGAATTTAAGGGAGAATTTGACGTAAAGCTGCCGCTTTGTTTAGGGATGCCGCGTCGGCGTTAACGCTGAGCGGTTAAAAACGCGACACTCAACGCAATTATTTAAGTACGCTAGTTATGTAGTTTAAACTTTAGAAATGTAAGTGATTAGCAACGAAATGCTTCTAAATGTATAATGATAATTGAATGTTATATCAATAGTGTGAAAAATCAGTAACAACATTTCTATAACTGCTTGTGACTTTTGAGAATACACACAAAAGAACACACAAAAAATAAGAGCACAATAATCACACCATATTTCAACAAAAGCACTAAGATAACAATGCACAGTAGATATACTTATTTTATATATGTATACTATACATATGTAAGTATGTATATTTTATCAAATATATATCATATTTTATTTGTAATAGTTTATATATTTCTTTTTTTGCTTTGCAATTCCCTGACAAAATCCTAAATAGTTTACTAGGTTAGTAAAATATAATCGAAACCTTTAAAATTATGCGCTAGGTTTCGTTACAAGTTTTCTGAACCTCTCTCTCAACGGATTCTGAAAAATCAAATTACCTGTAAGTAAGATTACCAAAACTTGGAGAAAATAGTTCGATCTTATAAAGATATCATCCAGTTGAGCAATCACCCGTTAAGGATAATATTAACCGAGTATTGTCAAAATAACCTTTAATGCTTGTATCTCACAAACCGTCTAAGCCAACTCAGCAAAACTGTTACCTTTGGGACGTTACCTCAGGAACTATTTATTAAATTTCAACAAAATTTGTTGCATAACACTATATGTGTATCCTTACGTCAATATGGGCGGAAATGAACTGCACACACGCGCGAATTACTAGTCAAATATGTGAGATATCATAAAGAAATTAAGACAACGTTTTTCTCCAATAACATCATATCCTTGTGTTTAAAATAGCGTATATTTCCGTCAATACGAATGATGTCAAAAATTGATCTTGACATTGGCCTGAATCTCATATATCTAATATATTGACTTTCGATTGTTTGGTTGACTTTTTTCTCATAAACCCAATTTATTAAATTTAGCCCCTTTGAATGAGTTAACTGTGATAATTATGATTTTAAAATAAATATTGCGAACACGAGACAAAATTTTATAATGAAACTATAATAAGATATTAATAAGATACCAAATTTGTTTGTAATATTGTGTGTTCAGTCCTTAGACATATATTTGTTTTTGAAATTTGCGTGAGTATAAAATTTTCAATTACTCCCAAACTTAGCCCTTCCTTACTTGTTTGCTAGTTTTTTAATGTGTAATTATGTTCTATATTTGGACAACCAATAACTTACTACTAAACTACTAAAATTCATTAATTTCTGTCGGGTCAAAAATAAATAAACTCCAAATAGACTTCAAATTTGTGCTAGATTATGGGCTTAATAGTATTGATGAAATGATATTTCAATTCAAATAAAATTGAATAGTGTTTTTATACGTATTTCCAATATATATTTTGACAGACTAATCATCAGAAATAAAAAGAGTTTTTAGAGTGGATAGAATAATTTGAAATATGCTCTCAGATATGCATATGTATGCAAGTAAAGTTTGTTAATCATTCAAAAAAAGATTTCACTCAGTTGATATACTGTATATATTTACTTCTTAGGTCGTAAGTAAATTAGTTTTATAAGAACGGACACAAAATCCCTCACCGGATATACTTGCATAAGTTTTAATGTTTGCTCTTTAAATGCTTAATAGATAGATAGGTTGCGTTTGCTAAATGGCTACAAAATAAAGGAAAACTCTAGACCTTAGTAAAATACACATTTAACATGCATATATACATACCAATGCCTTTATAAATTTTGACCATATTGAGTTATTATCAAAATAACGAAAAAGTTAATTTCATATTTTACCATCAATGATGTTTTAAACATACATATGTATAAAAGGGAAATTCAATTAAAAAAGTTTATAGAAAGGAATATGACACGAAAATTCAACTAATAGAAAATTTTATATAATAAAACACATGTACATAGGCAATAATATTTGTTACGATTCTAATAGCACAACGTTTGAGAAATTAGTATACATAATATTTTTACCCACAAAGCTATTAACTGTATAAATAACACCTTTTTACAAACCAAAACAATCAAATATTTATGCATTTGTTTTACCATTACACTGTACAACATTAGATTGGGTTTTGGACCAAAACAATTTTTTTGAGTAAAAAACAAAAAATAATTTCTACGTTTTGAGAAGTTAGCCTGCTCTGTAGGTCGGCTGCGGAAGCGATGGAATGCCGGCCTTCACAAGGAAGGCGGTGTGAGCCGGTGCGTTGTCGTTGTGCAACTTCCAATCGGCTGCGATATCTTGTCGGACCGGATTGACCCTTTTCTTTGAGTCTCTTGAGGACTTCCACGTAAAAATTGGCGTTGACGGTTTGTCCAGGAGGAACAAATTCATGGTGGATGATGCCTTTGATGTCAAAAAAGACAATGAGTATCTTTTTCACTTTGGATTTGCTCATTCTTCCCTTTTTTTGGCGAGGAGACGCCAGCATGTGCCACTCGGAAGATTGCCTCCAAAATGCACCAGTTCTTGCTAAAGCAACATTTAGGTAAACTTAGTTGATCACATCAAACGTGTCTATCGCAGATTTGCCGAGTTTTACAAAGAATTTAATCGCGTACCTCTTCTCTAACGAACGCTGCATTTTCGGCTTGCACCACTCACAGAAACACGTCGTGCGAAAATGTTTGTCCTGACTCTCCAGGTGCTCGGAGACAACTGACCAGCCGCTCGCTCGGTAGCTAAAACGCCCTCTACCGAATCCAGTCGGTCCGCGCACGCTCCGAAGTACAGTCACGGCGGAAGTCAGTCCTATTACTTTTCGGACAAACCCTGTATAAACTTCATTGAAATGTACAAAGCGGTTTTCGAGTAATCGAAGCAAAGACGCATTTGAAGGTTTATTCGAACGTTCCAGAGCTCCTGAGAACCCTTTGCTAATTAGTGAATAACTCGAAAAGTATTTGTTGAACTTCTTTAAAATTTTCAGAGCATATTTCTAAGATATTATGGTGGTAAGCAAATTCAAGAAAAAATTGAAAATTTTTACTACCCCTAACGTCGTAATTGCGAATAATTAATTGCTTATAGAAATATAAAAAACTATTTTTAATTTAAAGAAAACATTGAAAATTCTATCAAGTCCATACTTCTTCCAATTAAAACTAGTTAATTACATGCATTAAAAGTTTTGCTTGCCTTGCCACAATATTCTGTCATTTTGGGGCACAATGGTCAATTCATAACTACACCAGATAACCTAGAACTAGATTTATTGTTAGTAAAATGCCTATCAAGCATGTTTTATTGAAGATGCTTTTATGAAAGTGTTTTGTTTTTTTAACTTAAGAGGATTAAATTTAATGAAATAATCGGTGTAATTTGGTTGCTAAACACGAAAGTGCACAAATTTTTGGTTTTCACGTAAATAGAAAGTTTGGTTTGAAATGGGTATGAAATCGATACGTGCTTCCAAGTTGCGCTTAGTTTTGTTTCCTTAATATTTATTTCATATATTCTTTATATTCTGTCTATTAAATAACGAAGAGTGAAGACTAAGCATGAACAAAAATATTAGAACATCATCAGTACAAGTGCCACAAGCAGCTGATCAATTAAATTCATACAATGGTTTCTTATGTTCAGCAGCGTAAAATTTTGAATATAAATATTTTTGAATATTTTGTTAAATATTAGAAAAAATTGTCTTAAAACATATCCTAAAACTATACAAATTTATTGCATGGCGAAACTAAGTAACCAATTATTCATGGTATCATCCAATACTTTTATTTGCGCGTAGAACTTTATAAACAATTGCATGGTTATTACTTTACCATATGAAAACAGTAGAAACACCATAGTACATGAAATTGACATATGATTTGAGCATGTAAATTGTTTACGGGGTAAAATAACCTGGTGGTTAAACATATATACTATGTACATATGTTATGTATGTAATATGTTACATAACATATATACATATGTATGTAGTTCAACGTTTACTTGAACGCTTAATTATAAACGAAACAATTTGCTGTACTATGGGACAAAATGAAAGAGCTGAAGTTAAAAGCTTGGGTTAAACAAAAATATTAGCTTAATACCAAAAATGATATTTTTAAATATGTGGATGACCGAATTGTCACACCCTTTGCAGAAATTTACTAATAATTACATTTTCATCAAAGCGCAGAACTAAGTAAAATTAAAACAAATACAAAATACTTTGAGTAAAAAAAGTCATAAATAAGTAAAATTGTGGGTATATCTAACTAATTTATAAAACATTAAATAAGACTTTGAATAATTATGAATATAATATAATAAATGTAATTGTATTTTATGTAATGTGTGTGAGTAAAATATTCTTTTAAAAGCTACAATAAAAGTGGACTGGAATTTATGGTATTGTTATCAAAGAAAAGTAAATTCAAATGCAGGCTCCTTCATTAGTAGATTCCATTCGTATATACGGATGAATATGTCTAAATCCCATTTTCCTTTAAGTTTGTTGTAGTCACAGAAAACATTTCCGATATAATATTGTCTTGTCGTCAGTCCTTCGCCGATTACCGGAACCAACTACAGTGAAAACTACGATTACTTTTGCCTAGGGTTACGATTTTTTAAATTCCCAAGTTGTGGATTAAAACTTAAATTTGTAATTCCCATGTTGAAATAAAAAATGGAAAACATGTTTTTTTAATTCCAAAATCATAATTAAAAATTGATGAAATATAAATCGCCACTGACACGCTCACAAAACGCCATTAATCGAAAATATATAAAGTGCCATAACTAATCCGCAAATTAAGAAACCAAACTTTTATTTGGTACAACGAATCGCATTATAAAGGCAACTACTATTTGAAATCTTTAAAAAGTGGATGTGATGCCGCCCTCGATAGGCTTATTGCATATATCTATCTTGCAAACCACACAAGCTGTTTCAACAAAATTTGCAGAAGATAAACCTTTTCAAAATTTCGTACGATATTGTGAAAGTGGTTGGTGAAGTCCAAAAACAGAAACTAAACAAGTAAGGAAGGGCTAAGTTCGGGTGTCACCGAACATTTTATACTCGCATGATAAAGTGATAAACGAGATTTCATTATACGTCATTTACATATTTTTCAAATACCGTATTTGTGTAAAGTTTTACTCCGCTTGTTTTATTCACTACCCGCTTCACTTACCACTTTTGCCAAACTTTATGAATTTTAAAATAAAATCTCCGGTTTCAACTTCATCAACTTATTTCACAATATAAATGTATGCTTATGTATGTATGTTTAAAAATTATGGATATAAGTAGATAACTGGATGGAGATAACTAGCGGTGCGTATCGGTGGCGAAAGAGCGACGTGTAAGTTCAACAGCGGACGAATCAGAACTGGCTTGTGCAAAGCGGACCCTTTTTCAGTGGAGTGATGTGGTGTGTGTTTTAGTGTGTGGATCCTGCGCTCGCGCGTGTGGGTGGTGTTGATGTGGAGTGTGGTGATGTCGAGGTGAGTGTGGTGAGTGTGCGTGTATGTGATGGGTGTAGGTGTGGTGTGGGGCAGGCGACTAAGGCTCATTTAGCCACCGCTATCATCATTGGTTCCTAATGTATATACATATTATACAGAGAAGGCATCAGATGGAATTCAAAATAGCGTTATATTAGAAGAAGGCGTGGTTGTGAACCGATTTCACCTATATTTCGTACATGTCATCAGGGTGTTAAGAAAATATTATATACCGAATTTCATTGAAATCGATCTAGTAGTTCCTGAGATATGGTTTTTGGTCCATAAGTGTGCGACGCCACGCCCATTTTCAATTTTTAAAAAAAGCCTGGGTGCAGCTTCCTTCTGCTATTTCTTCCGTAAAATTTAGTGTTTCTGGCGTTTTTTGTTAGTCGGTTAACGCACTTTTAGTGATTTTCAACATAACCTTTGTATGGGAGGTGGGCGTGGTTATTATCCGATTTCTTCCATTTTTGAACTGTATATGGAAGTGCTTGAGGAAAACGATTCTGTAGAGTTTGGTTGACATAGCTGTAGTAGTTTTCGAGATATGTACAAAAAACTTAGTAGGGGGCGGGGCCACGCCCACTTTTCCAAAAAGTTACGTCCAAATATGCCCCTCCCTAATGCGATCCTTTGTGCCAAACTTCACTTTATTATCTTTATTTATGGCTTAGTTATGACACTTTATAGGTTTTCGGTTTCCGCCATTTTGTGGGCGTGGCAGTGAGCCGATTTTGCCCATCTTCGAATTTAACCTTCTTATAGAGCCAAGTAATACGTGTACTAAGTTTCATCATGATATCTCAATTTTTACTCAAGTTACAGCTTGCACGGACGGACAGACGGACGGACGGACAGACAGACATCCGGATTTCAACTCTACTCGTCACCCTGATCACTTTGGTATATATAACCCTATATCTGACTTTTTTAGTTTTAGGACTTACAAACAACCGTTATGTGAACAAAACTATAATACTCTCCTTAGCAACTTTGTTCCGAGAGTATAAAAAGGTGCAATAACTCATTAAATAAATATTTCATTTCGCCATATTTAATTCAACAGCTAAGATGCTATGGTTGCTTTATAAGCGCCGGCGTCAACACTGGACAATGGGTGTGGCACTACCCTCTTCTTCTTCTTCTTAATTGGCGTAGACACCGCTTACGCGATTATAGCCGAGTCGTTTCTTCTTTTCGCTATATGGCGCCAGTTGGATATTCCAAGCGAAGCCAGGTCCTTCTCCACTTGGTCCTTCCAACGGAGTGGAGGTCTTCCTCTTCCTCTGCCTCCCCCGGCGGGTACTGCGTCGGATACTTTCAGAGCTGGAGTGTTTTCATCCATCCGGACAACAGGACCTAGCCAGCGTAGCCGCTGTCTTTTAATTCGCTGAACTATGTCAATGTCGTCGTATATCTCGTACAGCTCATCGTTCCATCGAATGCGATATTCGCCGTGGCCAATGCGCAAAGGACCATAAATCTTTCGCAGAATTTTTCTCGAAAACTCGTAACGTCGACTCATCGGTTGCTGTCATCGCCCAAGCCTCTGCAACATATAGCAGGACGGGAATTATGAGCGACTTATAGAGTTTGGCTTTTGTTCGTCGAGAGAGGACTTTACTTTTCAATTGCCTACTCAGTCCATAGTAGCACTTGTTGGCAAGAGCAATCCTGCGCTGGATTTCCAGGCTGACATTGTTGGTGGTGTTAATGCTGGTTCCTAAATAGACGAAATTATCTACAACTTCAAAGTTATGACTGTCAACAGTGACGTGAGAGCCAAGTCGCGAGTGCGACGACTGTTTGTTTGATGACAGGAGATATTTCGTTTTGCCCCCGTTCACTGCCAGACCCATTTTCTGTGCTTCCTTGTCCAGCCTGGAGAAAGCAGAACTAACGGCGCGGGTGTTGAGGCGGATGATATCAATATCGTGGCACCACTCACCTTTAGATTAAATTTCATACATCAGGAGCTATTCGACCAATTTCTGTCAAATTCGTGATTGTTTTACTAATAACAGTGTATCCTCAACCTAACATGGATCAAATCATCAGCATATGTTGAGCTCTTGAAACGCTTAGAAATTTTAGGAAAATGACAAATATTTATGAGGATAATAAAAAAGTACAAATGTACTTTTGGAAAAATACCCTGCAATACTGGGCACTACTACGCTCACAAGAATACTGCCTCTATTTATTTTATTATCCCTAAGCCAAAGGTTTCTTCATTTTCGTATTGTATGAAATGTCTGAAAATAGGGTATATCTCCACCACCTCGTTTACCCGGTAACTGGGGAAATAGTACCCCATATTAGGTTCTCCAAAAAAATACTTACGTAAAACTCCATTTAAGGGTCGGTAAAAAGAGTTTTTACGTAAGACCCTATTACCCTTACATGGGTAAAAAGAGTTCTTACATAAGACCCCATGTAAGTGTCGGTAAATACAGTACCCATGCTAAGGGTAATTATGGATGAAAAATAACTATAAAATTACAACGGCTAAATACAGTTCTTATTTTATTTTAAATGTTGTTCTTAACTTTTTCTAAAACATGTTTTTCGAAATCTACTTAATTTTTGTTGTAAACATCTGCAATTTTCGAAGTGGTGCTTCTTTTGAAGCTGTAACGCCTTCCTTAACTGTTCCTCAACTGCTGGGAAATAATTATTTCACAACGGCTAAATACAGTTCTGATTTTATTTTAAATGTTGTTTTTAACTTTTTCTAAAACATGTTTTTCGAAATCTATTTAATTTTTGTTTTAAACAGCTGCAATTTTCGAAGTGGTGCGTCTTTTGATGCTGCAACGCCTTCCTTAACTGTTCCTCAACTGCTGGGAAATAGTTATTTCATCTGAAAAAAAAAGATTGGAAAAGTTCTATCAGTTTAAAATGATTGATGTTGACTGACATAAACAGCTCGTGTAAGCACTCTGGTTGACAGATCGCGCTAATTTTTCATAATTGAGTTGTATTAAGGTACAGTTGTACCAACCTAGGAAAAAAATTTACCTGTCTTCCATATAAGTGGGACGTGAGAGGGGAAAATGAAGAATTACCGAATTTTTGCTTCGGTGTGTGACAATGGAAACATGGCTCCATAATTTTCCACTGGAGTTCAATCGACAGTCATTCTAGTGGACTGCACATCATGAACCGGTTCTCACGCGTGGAAAGACGAAAAAGTCGGCTTGCAAGGTTATGACATTAGCCTTTTGGGATGCACGTGGTATAATATTTAACGACTGATTACCATGCCAGTTATAATCCATTGCACTGTGTATTTGGTTGCAGTTCTTTTCTACTATTCCAAATATTTAGCAATTGTAATATTATTCATAGTTTTCGTTCAAATATTCCTCGCTGGAGAGTTCCGCTGCTAAATTCAAAGTGCTATAGGGAAAACTGCGGCCTCCGACGCGCTATTTATTGGCACGCTCCCGCCGCCGTCCGCAAACGTTTCGTAAATCTTTAATATCTTCGAAAATATTCATTTAAATCATATGCGGCAAAGGAATATGTTCATCCATAGTATAATATATTAGATCAACAATGTATTTAGAGTGTTTCATTGGATAAGGATTAATGCTGTATGGGATAAAACATCTTCTAAAATTAGCCATTATTTGTCGGAAACAGTAAATGACAAGAAAAATTTTATTGTGTGATATCTATAAGAAGTAGAGATTAGGGTGCTTCAAAAAAAATGTTAGTGATTATTATTCTCAGAAACTTTTCCTTTTTTTATTGAAAAAAGTCCAAATTTCAAATCACTACGATTAATCGTCAAATGGAGATAATCAAACTTTGAACAAGTTTGAAAAGTCAACTTTCTGAATATGTAATATGTATTTTTGAGAAACGAAAATTAATAGGTGAAATTTGAGTTTGAATGAAAAAACCAAAATTCATATGTTAAATGAATGGGAACCTAAAAAAAATAGCGACCCCTTAGAGTTAAGCTACAGCGCCTGGTTTGAGGGAGGGTTTTTGTTTTGTCAATCACTAACATTTGAATGGGTAAGAGTTGAAAAAAATCAAATTTTTTTTGAAGCACCTTAATAGACATATGCCATCACGGAGTTTTCAGTAGACCCTGTCAATGTGCTCAACACTTAGTACATTATTTTAATAAATCTCGTAATGCTCAGCTTGCGTTTGCAATGTAGGCGGAAAAAATGTAATTATTTACATAACATTAGAAACCTAAAAAATAACAGTGTTTCTCCACTATTTAATGGATGTTTTTATACATAGAAACCTTCCTCTTCAAACACTCTATCTATTAAAAAAAACCGCATCAAAACCTGTTGCGTAGTTTTAAAGATTTAAGCATACAAAGCGGCATAGGGACAGAAAAAACGACTTTATTTTATACAAGTATAATGTAGTAATATAGTATCTATTAGAGAACCCGTCCACGCTTTACTGATACATAGATGGTACTTTCGCCTGTTAATAAAGCATTGCTTTTTGGGGGAAAAATACTGCACCAGAGAAATCAACCTTTGTAAAGAGATTTGCTATGTTTGAAAGAGGCGAAATGAGCACCGAGGACAACGAAGGCAGTGGACGCCCTAAAGAAGCGAAAGCGTGGAAAGACGAAAAAGTCGGCTGGCAATGTTATGGCATCACCAATGGTATAATGGGTCTATTATTGAATCCGCATCAAAATCGAATTCGTTGCCGAAAGAATTTTCGATCGAAAATATTCATGCGATCATTGATACCGTCGATAACCTGCTTTACCATACCTGCGTTATCAACAAATTTGACAAGTTTGAAAAATGAAATTAATTGTCTTAGCTTTTTGGTTCGTTTTTACAAATATTTAAAATGGATACAATTGCATTATATTTAAGTGATAGTGATGATGAAAATAGTGTACGCATTCGTGGTGAGCGCAGAAATTTGAGGAATTTGAGTTGAACTATTTAAGCTAAAAAAAAAAAACATTTTATTTACATATGTATGTATGTATGTATGTACATACGCAGTTTCATCAAAAATTTTCGGATCAACAAAACGGCATTTATATACATTTTGGGGGAAATGAGGGAATATTAATTTGGAAATGACAAAAGATAAGGTTCTCTTTCTCCAAAAATAAAACTTGCTGTATGTCTACGTTTCTTAGCCACAGGAAGTTATCTACATTGTATTGGAAAGGACTTCAATATAAATGAGACCCAATCGACATTTTGTGTTGTAAGTACTCAACATTTTTGAGTATAGGCTATGTTCAAGATGGATTTCCATTGACTTGACCGCCAGCGAGGAATTAGAAAGAGAAACATATTTTTTTGGAAAATCAAAAAATCCTGATGTGGCCAAAAATCCTGACCGCCAAGAGATAAACATCTGCACTTTAACCGTAAAAGATTCTCAAGTCTGAATGTTGTGGTGGTTAGGCTTTTTCAAAATTAACTTTTTACTCAGTATTCTATATATATATATTTGATTTCCGTATGCTGCAAATACGACACGTTCGTGCTAAGTATCCCGGCAGTAGTCATGATTCTCACATATGGGATATGAGTGATTTGAATTTGTTGGTGTGTTTTTGTTTCTTCTCTCTAAATTACACATTTACAACATAATTTAATGTGTTTTCAGGTATTTGTTTACATAATTAGCATTTGTAAGTATGCTCTATTTTTGCCAATTTACGTAGTTCACCGATCAACGGATTGATTTCGACAAATATTTTCGATTTTGCGGTTTCAATGATTTTGAAACTAGCGCCATCTATTAGCCACGGAATGTAATTTATCGAGTCGGCAAATAAGGTCAACTGCATCGAAAACGATCAAAATGTCAAGTTTTTCGATCGAAACGGATTCAATAATTAGACCCAATATTCATCGACTGATTACCGAGCTAAACATGATCCGTTCATTGCATATTTGGGTGCAGTTCTATCCTACCATTCACAATATTTGTCGATTGTATTATTTTTGAAGAAGGAACAGTTTCAAATTGTACGCAATACTTCATCGTTTCCGTTTAAATATTGTACTGCTCTGTGCAATATTTTATTTATGTATATCTCAAATTATAATAGATATATCCTATGTCCGTCCGCCGGTTCTAAGCTACCTCCACACCCATTTTCAGCCAAATCAGTTCAGCCGTTCTGAGTTATAAATAGTGTAACTAACACTACTTTCTTTTATATGTATATATTATTATATATATTGTATATGGATGTATGTATATATTACTTACAGTGGCGGATTTGCCGCAAGGCTCAGTAGGCCCTGGCCTAGGGCGGCCAGATATTAAGGGCGGCAAATCGTGCCAAAAAAAAAATCACTGATAACAACAAGATTAACAAGAAATAACTCAAATGCAAAGTATCTTAACCGTATGCTTATCTTCCTGAATCACTATTTTTGCGTATCAAAGTATAAATAATTTCGCACATCGTATATATAAGGTATCTAGGAAGAATAGGTACTTAGGTACCTAACCTATTGTTAAGATTACGTGCGTGTCAGTCAAGCTCGTGCAGACGCGCGTGCGGTGCGTAGCTAAATGGACAATCGACGAGTTCACGCGCGATCACATTTGTAAGAACGGAGCCAATCAAAACATCCAAAATTATTTTCCCAAGAGTGAGCGCATTTACAAAGATAAAGCGCGACAGTTGTCGAGACATTTATTTGAACGTCAGCTTTTAAATGGTGAAAAAGTTCCGCGAAAGTGGCTAATTTATTCCAAATTTATACTGGATGTGTTTTTTGTGGTCCTTGTTTGCTTTTTAATGGCGGGGAGAGTCAGTTCGACTTTCAATGACTGGAAAAATCATCGAGTGTCAACTCATGAGGATTCGCCTACTCACAAATTATCTGTTCTGCATACGAAAGAACGAAGCAACGTGTTAGGTCGCATTGACCGCGCATTAACAATGGAATTATATGAAAAAATAAATTACTGGAAAAACATTCTGAAAAGAGTAGTTGCATGCGTAAAAGCACTTGCATCACGTGGTTTGCCTTTCGGAGGACACGACGAAAAATTTGGATCAATCCACAATGGAAATTATTTAATGTCCTTAGAGCTTATCGCCGATTTCCATCCGTTCTTAGCTAAACACATTACACGTTATGGAAATCCAGGCTCAGGATTTACGAGTTATCTTTCTTCAACAACATGCGAAGAGTTCATTCGACTTATGGGAAACAAAGTTTTGGAAACAATTATAATGGAAATATTAACAGGAAAATATTTTTCTCTGATCATTGACTCGACACCGGATATATCTCACGTAAACCAGCTCACTTATGTAATCAGATATGTCCTGCCTAATGGATCACCTATAGAACGGTTTCTCAAGTTTATTCCAAACACAGGCCACAAATCACAACAAATGACAGATGCTGTTACTTCAACTTTAACTGAATTGCGAGTTGACATTTCAAACTGCAGCGGGCAATCATATGACAACGCAGCTAACATGTCAGGCAATTATAACGGCCTGCAAGCTAAAATAAAGGAAATTTCACCCCTTGCCGACTATGTTCCCTGTTCAGTACACTCGCTGAATTTAGTAGGTGAATGTGCAGCTGAAAGCAGCCAAGAGGCTTGTTCGCTCTTTTCTCTACTCCAAGAGTTATACAATTTCTTTGCAGCGACAACTCAGCGTTGGGAACTTCTTCAAATCCATTTCACCGTCAAAAGTCTATCAACGACTCGTTGGTCAGCTTGTGCAGACGCATGCAAAAGTTTACGCGAATCCTGGAATGAAATCCATAAAGCGCTAGTCACCATCGAAAATGACACACAACAGAAGAGAACCGTTATATGCGAAGCAAGAGGTATTCGTTTGAAACTGGAACGTTTTGAAACGGCCCTCATGGCTGTGTTTTGGGGATGTTTACTAGATCGCATTAACGCCACAAGTAAAAAACTTCAGAGTGTGGAAATTGACATTACCATTGTCATAGAACTGTACGAGGCTTTAATACATTTTGTTGGCGAAACAAGAGAGAATTTTGATGATTTCGAAAAAAAAGCGAAAAAACTGTCCTTCGTATAGGAATACGAAAAAGATTTTCAAGACAAATACAGGTGAAGAGATGCAACAAAAAAATGAATAAATACTTTTTTAGTAGTAATTGATACATTGTCAGAAGAACTGAAAAGACATCGGGATTCTTATAAATTACTCTACAATAAATTTTACTTTAAACCTGACGAATCTAAACATCTCAGAAGTCGATGATAAGGCCAAGGCATTGCAACTGATTTATTCTACTGACTTATAAGACGATTTTACGGAAGATGTCTTCATTTTCGTTCTCACTGCAGAATAAAAAATGAGGAGCGAAAGAGTGCAGTCAGTTTGTTGAAATGGGTACGAACCGAAGGTCTTCAAACCATTTACCCAAACGTGGATATTGTTCTTCGTATGTGTGTGTATGTACACCTGCCAGTAACTGTACTCGTATTGGAGAAAGATCGTTTTCTTGTTTGCGGAAAGTGAAAAACTATTTACGCCATAGAGCCTTATTACACACGGCAACTTTTGTTGCGGCTACTCTTAGTTTATAGGCGAGGGGGCGACGAGGAGAGGAGAATCGCGCCGAGTTTCCTGTGTTCAGCAACTCGCTTTGTGTTCTTATTCGTAACAGTTCGCTGCGACGTTTTTCGGCATTCGTGTTCTTTCTTTCGTAGTACATAGTTGCATTTGCGTATATTTTTTTGAAATTAATATTTTAAATATATTTATACAAATATACATAATATAATATAAATACTTTAGAAATTGGAGTATGACGAAAAAATCGAATTAATTAAAGATATTGTGAAATGTATGGAGGAAGCCATTTAAATTGATTCAGACGATAGTAAAAAGGGTGATATATCTTTGTTTTAATAAATAAAATGTATTTCTTAATTGACAGAGCTGATTAATATATGTGATAGAGTGGCTCCAAATACCTATAAGGAAAAAGAAGCGACAATGGGTTAAAGCAAAGAGTAGACAATGGGTTAAAGTAAAGTGAAAGAGAATGAGAAAAAAACTCGAGCAGAGTTGCGCAACACAAGTTGCTCGTGTGAAGGTAATGGGCGACAGCAAAAGAGAATCGCCCGAGAATTAGCAACTAAAGTTGCCCCATGTAATCGTAGACATAGATGGGCGTTTTGACTCATATGAGCAGTTACTCTCAGCACACGTATTCTTACGCTCTTATTTCAGTCGCTATTGAGAGCGAAAAAAACAGTTTTGCACTGTGGGATAATGAATTGATTTTCCTGCCAGTTGCGCTGCAGACAGCAACGAGGTAACATAGGTAGTCGGTATGTTGATGTTTTTTTATGCCCTAGTATATTTTTGCCCCATTTGCAATGTATAACATAAATAAAATGTTATAATTTCAGATACCTTTGGTGGGGTAAATTGGGAGTTGACTACTTTTACTAGCAAACTAGTTAGCGTATATTTTAAGATAAAGTTGAAATTGTGAAGAATTATCTCTCTCAATACCCTCATATTTCTCAAAGTATTTATGGAAGGTATTATAGTGCCTCCTAAAATTATATGCCCGGGTCCCCTTTACACACATATTACACAAAAGACATTGCATATTACCAAAGGCATCGGAAATCATAAAGCAATATTTGTCATTAATTTTGAACAAAGACATATAGGTACGCGCATAAATAGTATCATAAAAAAATCAAGCAGCGCACGACTGCAAATGTTCTTTGTCCCATGGTAGCCACTTTACGCTCGCTGTTACCAATACATCCATACATTTCATTTTCCCATCTCTGATTTACGCACAACAATGACGGAGCAGAGGTTAAACGATCTTGATTTGCTTAACATAGAAGCTGATTTTTTAAACAAATTGGATTGCGCTTAAGTGCAGACGAGTTTTGTAACACATTGTACGAGTAAAACATTTATTTTATTAAAAATTATCTCTGAAATCTCGGAAAATATTATAAACTAGCTTTATCCGCTAGCTTTTAGTTAAACAATTTTCTGAATAAATTAAAAGTGGGAATAAAGTAAATACATGAATTATGTCTGTAGTCTATAATGATGGCTGCTGAGAAAGGTGCGGCACATGGCCTAGGGCCTAGAGCGGCTAGGACTGCAAATCCGCCACTGATTACTTATAAGAATAAATATATTATTTATACTTTTTTATTAGGAGATGATTAAAACATACTCAAACCTCTTAAAGACTGAATTTCATCAAAGATATTGTCTAAATTTTCAATAGCCACTTTCGTTTCCGCCGCAAATAAAAAAGCTTTTTAATTGACTGAAAGTAAATAATAAGTGTGTTGTTTATGAGGAACAAACTTGTTCGGTAATTTCGAAAACCATCTTCTCAAGACACTCGATAGTGTCACCACACTTGCAGTGGATTTTTTATGTTATTAAGAGATTATCTTATTTGATTCAGCTATTTTAAATAATTTTTTCTTAACTTTTTGAAAACTCCAGTTGCTTAGTTTTCCTGTCTGGGCTGTACGACATACATATATACATATCACCCATTGTATAAAAATTGCATGTTATAATGTAACAATATTAGAGGGCAATTCAGAAACTAGTGCAAATGGTCTTGAATCTCTGTAATTGCAAATTAGCGAGCATATTTTTTCTTTTATATCCCTGACAGACGACAGCCCTAATTTGCATTGGCGGGCTTAATTTACATTTAATTGCGCATTTGACCCATGTTAATGCAAATTTGTAATGCACAAGAATTTCGTGCATTAAGCTGAATTTATCAAATTTGAGTAGGCAACACTGCTCAAAAATGATAGAGTTTTGCTATTTTTGACAGATGTCGCTTGAAGTCTGCCACCTCCATTGCGTTTACAGCATCAGAGGTAAGCAGTTTTATATTGCTAATTAAATTATGTGTAAGTATATAAACAAAAACAAATTTTAATATTTTTAGATGGCAGAAAATAAACAATGCACAGTTTTTTATCAATTTTTCCAATATTCTTAACTTTTTCGCGCTCTTTTTCCGCATTACAATCAATTATTGCTTTTAATTCCACTCTATTATCTTTTAACGCATTTAATAATAAACGAATTTTTTCGGTAAATTTATATTAATATTCCAAAATACCAAAATTTCTATTAATAATTTCTCTTATTCATTTTTATTTCACTTTTTTTTTAAATAAGTAAACAAATTTCACAATCAGCTGTCTAAATGCACAAGTCTGCCGTCTGTCACCATAAAATTGTAATGCGCGTTAGCGTTGCTTAATGCGCATTAATTTTGCTCGTATGTCAGGGCTATTACACTGTCGAAATGTACAGGGCTATTACACCTGGTACACCCTTGCAAAGAAGCAACACTAAAACGCTATTGTATTATGTTCAACACTAGTTTGCAAACTATCAGCTGTTGTCGAAATTAAAAACATTGTCAAAAAAAGAAGAAATGGAACAAGCTGGTTAAATAAAGAAAGGCCAAAACGAGAAAATTCAAATAATAAGTGGAGCGAAAAAGAAATCGAAAGTAAACTGGGTTTCTTGCAGAAAGCTCTAGAAGTAGAGGTAAGTGAAATTTTTGCTGTTAGCATTTGTTTAACAATAATTTTAGTTTTAATAGGAACCAACAGCTCAAATATTTTATAAAAATTAATTGAAAAAACCACCATTGACGCGACGTGGGATCTAACTCTTTGGAAAGTGCGGCACCTATATTTTTATAATATATTTTTAAGGTTGATT